>NC_037677.1:93793255-93808829 GCF_003255815.1 Theropithecus gelada
AAAAAAAAAAAAAAAAAAAAAAAAAAAAAAAGAAAACCAATCCTTTTCTAAAATTCAAATGCTCAAGTTCTACTTGCCTGTCCTGTCCACGCCTATCTATAATCTGCAGGAGAAAACCATACAATAGGCCGGGTCTGGTAATCCCAACACTTTGGGAGGCCGAGACGGATGGATCACCTGAGGTCAAGGGTTCGAGACTAGCCTGGCCAACATAGTGAAACCCCGTCTCTACTAAAAATACAAAAATTAGCCAGGCATGGTGGCATGTGCCTGTAGTCCCAGCTACTTGGAAGGCTGAGGCAGGAGAATCACTTGAACCCATGAGGCGGAGGTTGCAGCGATCTGAGATCATGCCATTGCACTCCAGCCTGGGTGACAGAGTGAGACTCCATCTCAAAAAAAAAAAGAAAAAGAAAGAAAACTGTGCAATTTCTTCACAGGAATTGGCCTTTAGGTTCATTTCATTCTCACTCTCACATTTTATTTACTGTCATTATAGAATTATCTCAGGGACTCATATGTGAATGTCTTCTCTTCCCCAATAGATTATATATTTTGTGATGGAAGAGGAGTGACAAGATGAAGAGGATGTTTTAGGCAGATTGTCAGGCCTCATGGCATGGGGAGTGGTCTGGAGCTGAAAGGAAACACTGATGGTCAGCCAGATCGGCTGAATGGCTGCTACAGCTCCCAGGCACCCAGGCGATAAGGGAGAGGAAAACACCAGACGTTTCCAAAAGAAAACCGGTAGGCCTCAGTTACAGTACTGTGTAGCTGTAAAATCGTGGCTCTGGAGCCAGACTGCCTGGCTCCTTCCTTGAAAGTTCCTTCCTGTGACCTTGGGCAGGTAACTTCACCTCTCTAACCTTACCTTCAGTTGCAAAGTCCGATGATAACAAAAAAAAGTCCCCCCCCATAGGGTTGTTGTGAGGATTAATTGAGCTAATGCTAGTAGAAATGCTTCGCCACTGCCTGCAACACAGCTGCATTTAGCAACAGCCGCCAGGGTACTGGTATTTAGTAAATATTTGCAGAGCAAACAAATGGGCAATTTCAACAGACTGGCAGAGGCTAAAGGAGTGGGGTGCTTGGGACGTAGATGATGCGTTGTGGTGCCTACAAGTCTGAAGATGGGAAAAGAGGGACTACAGCTAAAAAGGGAAAATGGCCAAGGGAAGGATTCACTCACTCCTGTAATCCCAGTACTTTGGGAGACCGAGGCGGGTGGATCACTTGAGGTCAGGAGTTTGAGACCAACCTGGCCAATATGGTGAAATCCCATCTCTACTACAAATACAAAAATTAGGTGGGCGTGGTGGCACATGCCTGTAGTTCCAGCTACTCAGGAGGCTGAGGTATGAGAATCGCTTGAACCCGGGAGGCAGACGTGGCACTGAGCCGAAATCACACCACTACACTCCAGCCTGGGTGACACAGCGAGACACCATCTCAAGAAAAAAAAAAGGGTGAAATCAAAGGGAAGGTACTATAAAGGTCTAAGTTCCTGGAGGAGTGGGACGGTACGGGGTCCTCCGCCAGGGCAGGTTTGAAGGGCAGGGCTTAAAGGGACTGTGGTTGTGGATGCCACAGGACAGCTCCCTATGTTACTAACTGTCCTGCCACAGTGTGGCTGGAACCTGACAGATTGGCTGCTGAAAGCATCCTTCATGCCTGGGACGGATGGATATGTTGCTGTTGTTTTTGTGTGAATGAATTATTTGTAGCTGACGCTATAATGGAATGAAAACTAAAACTGATAGCAAAGAGTTTAAGTGTTCCCCCTTATCAACTGTCAACTGACTCATAACAGGTAAAATCACAACCCCCACTTGACAGGCTGCCCAGGCAGTTTGTTTGACTTATTGATTTGGGTGGGTTAAAAAAAGCAAGGGCTGGTTATCATCCTGTTACCTTTGCCCTGCCTTTTGCCCATTTCTGTAACTGTCTAAATTAGATTCCACAGCCTAAGATTGGTGAAAAATGGTTTCCTATAGGTTTTCCTGAAAATCTTTCCTAGACACTGAAGTCACAAACCCCTTTCGCTGATGAACCATAAATAGTACTTTTCTTCAGCTGGGCTAAGGAGGGGAGGAATCCAGTGCAGATGTTCAAAACACGCTACTTAAGGGTGCTGACGAAGGGAACTTGAGAATTAACTTCAGGATTCAAAAAAGACAGTGAAAGTCATTGAATAAGATCTGATTCCATATGCCCCAGACCTCTGTGGCCTGACTACAGAGGATATACATAGCGATTACAGATACAGCTGTGTTTGTGTTATGTGCACATGTGGACCCACATACATTCCCCACTTCTACTGTTCACCCTAGTCTCCCTTGGCTTCTCTTGGTTCTACTTTTATTTTGTCTGTTCCTTTTGTGTAGTCTTCTTCCTCCCACAGAGATTTGATGAGTTGGGTCTTTGTAAAGTGCTTAGAACACAGGCCGGGCACACACAGGATGGGTGTGGTGGCTCACGCCTATAATCCCAGCACTTTAGGAGGCTGAGGCGGGTGGATCACTTGAGGTCAAAAGTTCGAGACCAGCCTGGACAACATGGCAAAACCCCATCCATGCCAAAAAAATACAAAAAAAAAAAAAAAAAAAAATTAGTCAGGTGTGGTGGTGCCTGCCTGTAGCTACAGCTCCTTGGAAGGCTGGAGGCAGGAGAATCACTTGAACCTGGGAGGCAGAGGTCGTAATGAGCTGAGATCACACTACTGCACTCTAGCCTGGGCAACAGAGTGAGACTGTCAATAAAAAAAGAAAGAAAGAAAGAAAGAAAACAAAGTGCTTAGAACACAGCCTGGCACATGGCAGGCACTACTGCACATTAGCTAGGGTTACTACTGCCCATCTCCCAGGCCCCGTTCTGTGCCCCACCCCATCCCACCCCCTTAGTCTTAACTGCCAAATCTTTATCTTAAGCCCTAAACCCTCTCCAACTCCTACTCATTTATGAGGCACCAGGCTTCTGTCCTTGTAACTTCCCATGTGAAACTCCTAACTCTCCAAACACTCCCCCCTCCCCCACACACACCATTTCTCCTTATTATTTCCCTATTGCTCTGGTCCTTCTAGGCTAGAGACTTGCAGAATGTTATCAGGGAAACATGGGCATGGGCCCCTTCAGAAGACGAAGTTGTCTCAACTCTGTGCCCTTCCACTACAAGGGGTTAGGGATATCCTAGCCAAAATCATTCCTGAGCTAAGAGTACTAGGAATGGGCTATCCCAAGCTGCAGCATCTTGGAAATGGCCATTGCCTCCTAGACAAAGACACTTCCCCAGGCCCAGGCTCTCCACAGGCTCTGCAAATGGCTGGATCAGTAGCAAGAGGTGGGGTGTGTGAGAAGAGCATTGTGTGTAGGCTCAGACAGCGGGCAAGAGGACCAACTTAAGTGCCCTGAGTTCTGATTCTGCTCTACCACCAATAATTCCTACCTTTCACCATTGTAAAAAGCAAAGTAGGGCCAGGCACGGTGGCTCACGCCTGTCATCCCAGCACTTTGGGAGGCCAAGGCGGGTGGATCACTTGAGGTCAGCAGTTTGAGACCAGCCAGAGCAACACAGTGAAACCCCATCTCTGCTAATAATACAAAAGTTAGCTAGGAGTGGTGGCGGGTGCCTGTAATCCCAATTACTTGGGAGGCTGAGGCAGGAGAACTGCTTGAACCCAGGAGGTGGAGGCTGCAGTGAGCCAAGATCATGCCACTGCACTCCAGCCTGGGGACAGAGCAAGACCATGTCTCAAAAAAAAACAACCAAGTGCGGTGTCTCATGCCTGTAATCCCAGCACTTTGGGAGGTCAAGGTGGGCGGATCACGAGGTCAGGAGATCGAGACCATCCTGGCCAACGTGGTAAAACCCCGTCTCTACTAAAAATACAAAAATTAGCTGTGTGTAGTGGCACGCACCTGTAGTCCCAGTTACTCGGGAGGCTGAAGCAGGAGAATCGCTTGAACCCAGGAGATGGAGGTTGCAATGAGCCCAGATCACATCACTGCACTCCAGCCAGGCGACAGAGCGAGACTCCATCTCAAAAAAAAAAAAAAAAGGTATTGTAAAAGGTGCCAACCAGGAACCAGGGTGCCTGCCCATAACAGGGATCAGCTCCCTCTCCACCTAGGCAAGCAGAGAAACACTCAGATCCTGTAGGCCTTTTCCTATTGTCTGTAGTCCTTATCTGTAAGATGGAAAAATAGTGCTTACCTCATGGCACATAAAGCCATGTGGTAGTACCAAGAATGAGCAGCTATCACTTTTTGAGCAATGAAGTCTCCCCTTCAAGTCCTAATTTAACCCTTCCAACTCCCCTATTAAGTACTATTGTTTTACAAATCACAAGGGAAAAACTCAAAAGTCTGACTTGCCCAGCATGACACAGCGGGTGAGCAGAAAGGGCTGAGTCAACTGAGCATCAGCCTTCCCTCTGCAGCCCCAGCCTTGGGAGTGTGCTGAGCAGGAGAGGTTCCCTAGGGGCTGGTTAGTAGAGCTGGGCAAGGAAGGGGTAAGGCAGGGGCCAGGTGTGGTGGCTCACGCCTTTAATCCCAGCACTTTGGGAGGCTGAGGCAGGCAGATCACTTGAGTTCAAGAGTTCAAGACCAGCCTGGGCAAGACAGTGAGACCCCCATCTCTACTAAAAATATAAAAAATTAGTCTGGCATGGTGGTATGAGCCTGTAGTCCCAGCTACTCAGGAGGCTGAGGTGGGAGGACTGTTTGAGCCCAGGAGGTTGAGGCTGCAGTGAGCCAAGATTGTGCCACTGCACTCCAACCTGGGTTACAGAGTAAGACACCATCTCAAAATAATAAAATTAAATTAAAAAGAGAAAAGGGCAAGGCAGGAACTAGGAAGGGATTCAGCAAGCGCTCTACGTCTGGGAAGATAGGGCAGAGAGAGAATGAGGAGAGGAGGAGGGCTACTTCAGTCAAATCTAACCCCCGACTGCTCAAACCAAGCCATTTTACAACTACCAAATACACTGCTGTAAAACCCTGTTTTTCTCTCCCAAGGCCATAGCTCAAGACTAGGTCAGTCTCAAAGGGGAAACCAGGCTGGCTTCGCCCGTGCCCTCCCCATTTTGCACAAAACGTCCAGATGAAAATCCACCTCCCTCCACCACAGCACCTCTTTGCTCTCCAGCCCAGAAAGCATTTCTAGAATACTTTGCCTTTCCACAAAGGGAGGAGAAGCCCATCTTGCAGCTTCTAAAAACCTGGACTTAATTTTCTGATCTTGTGGAACAAAAACTCAGAAGCCTCAAGTACTGCGGCTCCACTAGCATTCTGTGCCCTGCGGCATTGGCCCAAACCATTTGTCCAGGTCCCCCTATTTAGTCCAAGTGCCCTCTTCATTATTAAGAACATCCCTATATGCTTTTCTGCCCCTCTCCCACCTTCCACCAAAATGCCAAACCGTGCTCCAAAACAAAAGCCAAATTTATTCAGCAGACATTTTAATTATGAAATCCTATAAATCAGGACCACCACAATTTCAGACACTCCGTTGCGAAGTGTACATCAATAGCTACATCTGGAGGATGAACAAGCCATTGAATCTTTTAAAAATTGGTTTAGCTACCTTAAAGTTCGGGGGTGGCACCTTACAAAAGCGCCGTCAAGTTTCACAAGGGTACAGCCAGCGGCTTCTCCTCTAGGAGAGTCACATTTTAAAACCGGTTTCAGACACAAAAGAAGGGCTGACACGGGAGGAGGAAATAAATAGTGCGGGTGAGGAACCGCCAAGGCCGAGGCCCATGGCTCCATGGAGGGCCAGAAGAGAGCAGAAAAACGTCCAGGGTCTCTCATGCATTCCTATAGACACCAGAAAGGGTGGAATAAGAAAGCTCAGCTGGGAGGACAGGAGAGAGACTCAAGAGATTGTTTATGACTGTTTCTGAGACAGTTCCTGGCATGGCCGTGAGTGGCCTACCGGGAGTCCTGGAAGCCGGCAAGGAAAGCACAGAAAACAGGAAAAAACTCCCTACACATTCCTCTCTGCCTGTTTGTGTCCTCGGGAGACTCCAAGTGGTGGTAAAGCACCGACAGGGCTCTTCTTGGAGCAAGAGAAAGAAGACTCCAAGTGAGTAAGGTCTCCCAGGAAGCCCACAGCAAACCGTGACCTTGACCACAGGTGGCAAGGTCAAGTCATTCACAAGTCCACATTCAAATCCAACTCTCCCACCTGCAAAATTCTTCACCTCCCTCCAGTCCCTTAACTGGAGTTCACATCTCCCACGTTCACCAGCCACGGAATCGGTGGGAGAAAGGGGCAATGCCAACCCACCCACCACCAAACTTTTACATTCTTCTCCCCTCTGGAATTTCTTTGCACAGCAATTGTAGCACCACTTTCACTAAGTTCCTCCACAGGAAAATAACAAGAAAATGTATGCGTGTCGTTAGTTTTCAAGTATTGTTATAAAGCCATCGCGATTCCTGCCCCTGAGCCCTCTTTAAACAATCCAAGCTCACGACGCCCCCAAGGGCTAAGTGAGGTACAAGTCGATGCAAGTAGCTGCCATAGTTCTCCCAGTTTATCCCAGGTCCTTGGGCTTGGATGGCCCGGGAAATTCTCATGCCCCACGGACGCACCCTGGCGCACGCATTTCTCCACGCTTAAGTTTTCTCCGACGGCCTCGCCGCAGCTGGTAACTTCTCGCGGCTTGAGATCTCTCCCCACGCGCCTCCCCGCAGCCAAAGTGGTCGCTCCCAGGCTGGCGACGTCGGCTTCAGCTCATAGTTAGTAGGAACTGGACGCTGTTGGGTCTACGCAGCGGCCTCCACTTTCTCCTCCAGGAGGCCTGGGTCAGAGCAAGGAGCCTGAGGGCTGCAGGGCAATGGGGTCGGGTCCGCTGCAGCCTCCCCCGGGCCCAGGGGCGCTTGCGGGGCCCGTGGCTGCAACCGCGGCGACGGCTCGTTGGAGCCTCCGCACGGCTTCCTTGATGAGGTTTCCCGAGAGCACCAGCTGCTGCAGCAGCCGATGCGGGTCGTCGTCGCCAGCGCGTGCCCCGGCTTGGGTCCATCGTCGCTGCTGCAGGCGGCGGGAAGTGACCGCGTCCCTGAGCCATCCTCGCCGGCACGGCCCCGGCAGCGCGCTGGGGCCTGCGGCGAGCTCGGCCACGCAGTAGGGAGCGGCGCGTCCCCGCACGCGGCCGCGGTCCCCCAGGGCGCAGCGCAGGGCCCCAGGGGGCGCCGGGCTCACCGTTTCAGCCGACGCAGGCGGCAGGAGCAGCGGTACCGCCGGGGGCCGGGCCTTGTCCGCCGGCACCGCCGCAGCCAGGGGCCCCGGGGCCCGCAGCGGCGCCCCCGGGGGCGCGCACGGCGAGGCCGGGCTGTCCTGCGCCGCGTCCAGCTGTAGCGTCTCGCCGATCTGGGCCACCAGCCGGTCCACCTCGCCCGAGCTGCCCAGCGTCACCGACTGCTGCAGCAGGAGGAAGCTGTCCTCCTCTTCTTCCTCCCCCTCCGCCTCCTCGCCGGCTTCCTCTTCCTCCTCCCTCCGGCACGGCATGGCCCCCAGTCCTGACACCCGGAGCTGTGCGGGCGTCGCTGGGGGCTTGGTTGCCCGCGGGCGCGGGGCTGCGGGAGAAGCCGGGGCAGGGGCGGACGCGGAAGCCGGAGCCCGCCAGGAACTCGAGCCGCGCGACTGCCGCCGCGGGAGCCGGAATCCTGCCGGCTCGGGTTGATTTGTAAACAATGGGTGACGTCGCGCCGGGCCCTACCACCGCGCCGGGGCGGGGGTGACGCGCTAGCCGGCGCGGGGGCGCTGGGCGGCTCGGGCGGCGGCCGGAGCCGTCCCGCGTCTGTGTTCGTTGTCCCTCCAGGAGGGGGTCCGGGGCGTGGGGACTGATTTCCGATCGCCCGGGCCCGACAAGCGGTGCAGGAACGTGGCGCTTCGGCGGAGGCAGGGGTTGGTTTCTCCCACGCAGGGACACACCCACACCCACTCCGGGCCCGCCTCCTGGGCCGCGGCCTCCCTCCCCACGTGTCGGCCGGGCCTAGGCCCGCCCGGCTCCCGCCCCGCGCACCCGCAGTTCCCGGACCCTGGCGTGGGGGAGGGGTGGGCTGCCGGGGATCCGGCTTCGAGAAGGCGGAGCGGGGAAAGACGGAGGGAATTGGCAGTGAAGAGGCTGCGCCTTACTTATTTACTTATTTATTATTTAGAAAGGGTCTCTGCCGCCCAGGCTGAAGTATAGCGGCGCGAACACGGCTTACTGCAGCCTCGAACCCTGGCTTAATCGATCCTCCCACTTTAAGCCTCCCGAGCAGCTGGGACCACAGGCGCGGCCACCACGCCTGGCTAATTAAAAAAAGTTTTTCTTTTTGTAGAGACGGGGGGGGGGTCTCACTATTTTTGCCCAGGCTGGTCTTGAACTCTTGGGCTCAAGGAGTCCTCGCTCCTCGGCCTGCGAAAGTGGGGTTACTGGCGTGAGGCGTCGCGCCCGGCCTAAGAGGGGACGCTTTGAAGCAGAGCAGAGTCGCTCTGAGGTGAGGTCCCAGAAGCTTTCCCTCCCTCAGTCTTCAAGCCCCGGGCATATCATTAGAATAGGACTCACCGCCGCTCCGCTAAAGAGTTGATTTTGTCTTTTTTTTTTTTTTTAAGGTTCAAATAGAAATATAGAGGATTGGCCAGGAGCGGTGAGTGGCTCATGCCGGTAACCCCAACACTTTGGGAGGCCGAGGCGGGCGGATCACCTGAGGTCAGGAGTTCGAGACCAGTCTGGCCAACATGGTGAAACCCCCTCTCTGCTAAAAATACAAAAATTAGCCGGGCGTGGTGGTAGGCGCCTGTAATCTCAGCTACTCGGGAGGCTGAGGCAGGAGAATGGTTTGAAGCCGGGAGGCGGAGGTTTGAGCCAAGATCACACCACTGCACTCCAGCCTGGGTAACAGAGCGAGACTCCCTCTCAAAAAAAAGAAAAAGAAAAATATAGGGGATGGAAAAAATCTCTCATAGCACTCAAACATGGTTCACATTTAATTTTTTTTCCTTTTTAGCCTTTGTTCTATGAAAGTGTACTATACAAACACACGCATACAATGTTATACACTTTTCCACTTTGCCTTACATCATAAGCGTTTTTCATGTTGTTGCATGCACTTTGAAAACATTTTAATGATTACATAAGTTTCCATCAAGTGCCTGTGCTTTTAACATTTGCCTAATTTCACCATCGTTAAGTGCGTGACTAACATTTTTGTGCATAACACTTTATTGATGATTCTTTCCTTAGAGCATATTCCCAGGAGTGGAATTTTAAGTCACAGGAGTTGGGTATTTTAAGGTTTACTGATAAATGTTCAGGAAATCTCTTTCCAAGAGTTAGGTAAATGTACTCTACCATCATTAATGTTTGAGCATATGTCCTTACATCTTCACTAGTATTTGAGTATTATCATTGAATTTTTTTTTTTTTTTTTTTTTGCAGATTATATAGGGAAATTTTCTCCCTTCAGTTTGCATATCTTTGATTTCAGTTAGGTGAGAGTGGTTTTCTAAATGTTTGTTAACAAACTGTACTTCCTTTCTTATGAATTGTCTATTTCCTAATAAGATTTTCCTAGGGAGTTTTTCTTACGTATTTGCATGACTCCTTTACATACCAAATGTTAACCCTTTTCTTTCATATTTTGCTGCAAATACGTCTCCAGGCTTTTGTTGGCTCTGTACAGTCATTTTTTCCCCCAGTAAAACCAAATTTTCATGTAGGCAAATTTTAAAATCCCTTTGAAATTTCTAACACGATGCTAAATTTGGAGTCTCCGTGCTGCCAGAAAGTTATTAAATATTCCATTCTACTTAGATTTTTCAAATGCCTTGATTTTTTTTTTTTTTTTTTTTCAAATCCATCTGGGATTAATTTTGGTCTTTGGTTCAAGGAGATGACATGAAATTAATTTTTTCCTGGAGAGCCTGCCAGCCAAAGGTGTATTTCTTCACTAGGAAAGAGGTGTGAGGGTAGCATAAACACAAGCTGTCTGGTGAGTTTCCAGTTGCTGGTTGAGCTGGTAGTTGTGAGGAGTGGGTGGGGCTGGGAATGTTTTGATCAGTTTGTTGTGTGAAGTCAAAAGAACCCAGAACAGGTTGTACGAAGACCTAGATCCAAGTCTCATTCCTGCCACATCCTGGGTGTGGGACTCCAGGCAAATCAGTTTACAAGTGTTTTCACTTGTAAATGGGAAAAATAATCCCTGCCCGGCCTCCCTCTGAGGATTGTTTTCAGGATCAAATGAGATAATGGGAACGGGTTTTGTCAGGCATTACACAAATGTAGGATTAGGTCCAGCGGTTTACTAACAGAGGCCTGGCTCAATTCCAGCGAGTGCCCCCTGGGGAGCATCTAACATATTAATGTTGAAGATCCCTCCCATGCAGCCCACTGGGTGAAACGTACCCTGAAGGTATTACTTCCCTGTACTTGCCAGGTTTCTTAAATTCTGCCTCAGGTCTACCCTGACCTGGGATTGTGTAGGGCTTTACTGAAGTCAGTCCAGAGGCTCCCAAGCCCCACGGTGAGTTCCCACAACTAGTTCTGCAGGTTTGAGTGATGGAGACTTTCCCAGTGGGCAGCCTCCCACCTCCATCTCTGGAGGACTGTTCACACACTTTACTGATGAGGACTGAGCCATTCCCCCCGGAGAGACTGATTCTCATTTTCATTCCGATGGTACTTACTGGAGAATTTCAAGAGGAATGAAAATTAGGGGAGGGCTTATGGATTTCAGTAGAGTTAAAATGGTAATTTTTTTCCTCCTTTCTGTAAGATGATGCCTGGCTGTAAGTAGAGAAAAGCAGTTTTATGGTCCATTGACTTTAAACATTAATGGGTCTGATTTAGCTATTGTCTCTCACCCAGCATCCCTGGAAGTTGTTTTTGTCTTCCTGTCAGGGTAATTCCAATAGTGTTCTTCGTACTATAGGAAATGGAGCTTTGAGATGGCATTCTTAAAAAAAAAAAAAAAAAATCTTCCCTTTGTAATGTTGCTTTTGTGTGAAGATTGCTATGTAAATATGCTGGGACTTGGATATTATACTATTCATTACAGAGATGAATTCATTACACAAGACCAGCTCCATTTTCTGGGGGCACCTCTCTGGAGAGCTCTGAGAGAGGGAAGTGCTATGCTGGACCAGTGGGAGGCAGAGAAATGTCCTGGATTAGGAAGCAAAATACAAGATGCTAGAAAGGCTCAGATGCAATTAAAAGTAATGAGAGGGTATCAAAAAGGGAAGCGATGAGAACTTGTGTGCCCAGCACATTGGCTCCCTGCCTGGAAAGAGACACTCTCGGACAGCATTCAGAATCACCCAGGGAAGAACAGAATTCAAGGGTTTTCTGCATTCACTTAGATTGCATTGAAATTCTCTGCAAGAAGTTTGCTTTCCACACAGACCTTGTTTCAAGTCACCTGCCCTCAGAGACAATAGCTATGGTACAGTGGGATGAACACTAGGCTTGGAAATAACCACCTGGATGGGGTCACTTTATCCTTCTGTGCCTCTGATTCCTCATCTGTAAAATGGGGGACAGTCCCTTCTTTATGAAATGGTTTTATTACATGAGAATAATATGTATGGGAAGACTCATCATGTGGACCCTGAGCGTGGTGTTGGCATAGGTTCTAGGGAGTAGAAATACTCTTAGGGATGTTGAAGTTTTGTTTGGTTTTTGAGATGAAGTTTCGTTCTTGTTGCCCAGGTTGGAGTGCAATGGTGTGATCTCAGCTCACTGCAAACTCTGCCTCCCAGGTTCAAGCGATTCTCCTGCTTTAGCCTCCCGAGTAGCTGGGATTACAGGCATGCGCCACCACGCCCGGCTAATTTTTTGTATTTTTAGTAGAGGCGAGTTTCTCCGTGTTGGTCAAGCTGCTCTGAAACTCCTGACCTCAGGTGATCTGCCTGCCTCGGCCTCCCAAAGTGCTAGGATTACGGGCGTGAGCCACCGCTCCTGGCCGATGTTCGAGTTTTTTTTTTTTTTTTTTTTTTGAGACGGAGTCTTGCTCTGTCGCCCAGGCTGGAGTGCAGTGGCGCGATCTCGGCTCACTGCAAGCTCCGCCTCCCGGGTTCAGGCCATTCTCCCGCCTCAGCCTCCGAGTAGCTGGGACTACAGGCGCTCGCTACCGCGCCCGGCTAGTTTTTTGTATTTTTAGTAGAGACGGGGTTTCACCATGTTAGCCAGGATGGTCTCGATCTCCTGACCTCGTGATCCACCCGCCTCGGCCTCCCAAAGTGCTGGGATTACAGGCTTGAGCCACCGCGCCCGGCCGATGTTCGAGTTTTTAAAAGGGCAAATTCTAAGTTGTGGTCTATCAATGGATGAATGGATAAACAAATTGTAGTATAGCCATACAGCAATTTTTTTTTTTTTTTTTTTTTTTTTTTTTTTTTTTTTTTTTTCNTCTTGCTTCATCGCTCAGGCTGGAGTACAGTGATGCGATCTCAGCTCATTGCAACCTCTGCCTCCCGGGTTCAAGCAATTCTCCTGTCTCAGCCTCCCAGGTAGCTGGGATTACAGGCACCCATGACTGCACCTGTCTAATTTTTGTATTTTTAGTAGAGACGGGGTTTCACCATGTTGGCCAAGCTTGTCTTGAACTCCTGACCTCAAGTGATCCACCCACCTCAGCCTCCCAAAGTGCTGGGATTACAGGCATGAGCCACCGTGCCCAGCCAATGCAACAAAATTTTATTCAGCCATGAAAAGGAATGAACTATTGATACATGCAAGAACATTTTGCTCAAAAACATGCTGAGTGAAGCCAGACACAACATAAGGCGGGCGCGGAGACTCATGCCTGTAATCCCAGCACTTTGGGAGGCTGAGGCGGGCTGATCACGAGGTCAGGAGTTCGAGATCAGCCTGGCCAACATAGTGAAAATCCAGCTCTACTGAAAATACAAAAAATTAGCCGGGTGTGGTGGCAGGCACCTATAATCCCAGCTACTTGGGAGGCTGAGGCAGGAGAATGGCTTGAACCCGGGAGGTGGAGGTTGTAGTGAGCTGAGATTACGCCATTGCACTCCAGCCCAGGCAACAGTGCGAGACTCCGTCTCAAAACAAACAAACAAACAAACAAAAACCCTCATATTGTATGGTACCAATTACATGAAATATCCAGAATAAGCAAATCTATAGAGTTAGAAGCAGACTGATAGTTGATTAGAGCTGGGGGGTGATTGAGGTAGGGGGTGACTGCTAACAGGCAAGGGATATTCCTTTGGGGTACTGGAAAAATTTTGAAACTTGTTAGAAGTGATGGTTGCACAACATTGCAGGTGTACTAAATGCCACTAAAATGGCCACCCTTTGAGATCTCTAATTTTTTTTTTTTCCTGAGATGGAGTCTTGCTCTGTTGCCCAGGCTGGAGTGGAGTGGCATGATCTCGGCTCACTGCAACCTCCACGTCCTGGGTTCAAATGACTCTCCTGCCTCGGCCTCCGAAGTAGCTGGAACTATAGGCGCATGCTGCCATGCCCAGCCTTGAAATCGCTCATTTAAAGCAGGGCACTGGGCTGCAAGCTTGTAGTCTCAGCTACTTGGGAGGCTGAGGAAGAAGCCTGGCTTGAGCCCAGGAGTTCAAGACCAGCCTGAGCAACAAAGAGAGACCACCCCACACCAACGGACTCTGAAAAAATAAATACATAAATAAAGGAATAAAATGGCAAATTTTATGTTATGTTAATTTTGCCTCAATAAAAATAATTATATACTTTATGCAGTATTTGATCAACTTCTTTCTTGCTTTGTAGTTGGAAATGCAATCTATTTGCTGATGTAAAAACAATCACATCTGGCCGAGCATGGTGGCTCACGCCTGTAATCCCAGAGCTTCGGGAGGCTAAGGTGGGAGGATCCCTTGAGCCCAGAAGTTCAAGACCAGCCTGGACAACATGGCAAAATCCTGTCTCTACAAAAAAAAAAAAAAAAAACAGTCAGACAAGGTGAGGTGTGCTTGTGGTCCCAGCTACTCGGGAGGCTGAGGCAGGAGGATTGCTTGAGCCCTAGAGGTTGAGGATCTATTGAGCGATGATCATATCACTGTACTCAAGCCTGGGTGACAGAGTGAGAGACCCTGTCTCAAGAAAAAGGAAGAACAAACCTTCTTCATGTTAGTGTGGGAGATAGCAACTCCACAATGCCACTAGCACCGCACCACCTGCAATAGCTATATAGATTGTTCTGAGAATTTTATTATTATAATTTTTTTAAGACAGGGTCTCACTCTGTCCCCATCTGGAGTCCAGTGGCGTGATCTTGGCTCACTACAACTCTGCCTCCCAAGCTCAAGTGATCCTCCCACCTCAGCGTCCTGAGGAGCTGGGACTGCAGGTACACACCACAACACCCAGCTAATTTGTAGATTTTCTATAGAGATGGGGTTTTGCCATGTTGTCCAGGCTGGTCTTGAACTTCCAGGCTCAAGCAATCCACCTGCCTCAGCTCCCCAAAGTGCTAGAATTACAGGCATGAACCACCACACCCAGCCCATTTATTTATTTTTACAGACGGGATCTCACTGTGCTGCCCAGGCTGAAGTGCAATGGTACAATCACAACTCACAGCGGCCTCAACCTCCTGGGTTCAAGCAGTCCTTCCACCTCAGCCTCCCAAGTAGCTAGGACTACAAATGCATGCCACCACACCTGGCTAATTTTTTTTATTTTTTGTAGAAATGAAGTCTCACTATGTTGACCAGGATGGTCTCCAACTCCTAGGGTCCAGCCATACTCCCTTCTCAGCCTCCCAAAGTGCAATTCTTCCTCCTCAGCCTCTGAAAGCCCTGGGATTAAAGGTGTGAGCCACTGCACCTGGCCATGTTTTGAGAATTTGAAAACAACTCTATTGTGTTAAATGCTGAACTTCTGAGGTTTGTTACAGCATCTAGCATAACCCTAATGCAGAGGAATAAAGGTTATCAGGGAAAAGAGAGGTGGGGAGAGAGCAGCACATCTAAGTACCATGAAAAAGTTCATGACATTATCTTTATGAAATTATGGCTGGCACGTAATGTCTGGGGGAGAGAAAAGAAGAGGGCATATTAAGGGTGCAGTGATGGGGGAGCTGCACTGGTCAATGCAGGGCCTGGTTGTGAGTGCAGGTGGGCAAAGAGACCTGATTTGCATTTGAAGAGGAATGCACTCTACCCCTAGAAGAGGCACACTCTACCCCTAGAGGTGCCAGGCTTAGGGGACTGACACAGGAGGCAAATCCCAAAGATGCGAACGGAGAAGGCAAACGCCAGTTTAGGACTGATGGAAAAATTGCAGACTCTGATCAGACACAGCCCAATGCCTTCCCTCTTCTGCCACAGCCCAGTTGAGTTACTATTGGCCTCCATTCCAGACAGCTGCCACATTGTTTTCCAGGTCTCCCAGGCCCTCTATTTCACAGAATCCCAGTGAGTTTCTCCTACACAGGGTGGGTTGCTTCATTGAGGCAATTCTGAGTGTCCCTCCCTGGGTAATATGGTTTATTGGGGAAAAGAAAGGGCAGATGACTCCAACCATCTGTAGACTCCAACATGCAAGTACACTTTTTTTTTTTTTTTTTTTTTTTTTTTTTTTTTTTTTTT
>NC_037677.1:93809229-93868905 GCF_003255815.1 Theropithecus gelada
TAGAGATGGGGTTTCACCATGTTAGCCAGGATAGTCTCGATCTCCTGACCTCGTGATCCACCCGCCTCGGCCTCCCAAAGTGCTGGGATTACAGGCTTGAGCCACCGCGCCCGGCCAACTTTTTTTTTTTTTTTGAGATGGAGTCTCGCTCTGTCACCCAGGCTGCAGTAAAGTGGCATGATCTCGGCTCATTGCAACCCTGCGTCCCGGCCTCAAGCTATTCTCCTGCCTCAGCCTCCCAAGTAGATGCGATTACAGGCAGGCACCACCACTCCCTGCTAATTTTTGTATTTTTAGTAGAGACACGGTTTCACCATTTTGGTCAGGCTAGTCTCGAATTCCTGACCTCAAGTGATCCCCCTACCTCACCCTCCCAAAGTGCTGGGATTACAGGCATGAGCCACTGCACGTAGCTGGTCAGAGGCTTCTTTTTCTTTTTTTTTGAGGCAGAGTCTCGCTCTATTGCCCAGGCTGGAGTGCAGTGGCACAATCTCGGCTCACTGTAACCTCTGCCTCCGGGTTCAAGCGACTCTCCTGCCTCAGCCTCCCGAGTAGCTGGGATCACAGGTGCCCACCAACACACCTGGCTAATTTTTGTATTTTTTAGTGGAGACGGGGTTTCACCATGTTGGCCAGGATAGTCTTGATCCCTTGACCTCATGATCCGCCTGCCTCGGGCTCCCAAAGTGCTGGGATTACAGGCATGCACCACCGCACCCGGCTTTTTTTAATTTTTAATTTTTTTGAGGCAGTGTCTCACTCTGTCGCTAAACAGCTAGAGTGCAGTGGCAGGATCACAGCTCACTGCAGCCTCAACCTCCCTGGGTTCAGGTGATCCTCCCACCTCAGCCACCCCACTAGCTGGGAATACAGGTGGGTGCCGTCATGCCCAGCTAATTTTTGTATGATTTGTAGAGAAGGGGTTTTGCCATATTGCCCAAGCTGGTCTCCAACTCCTGGGCTCAAGATATCGGCCTGCCTCGGCCTCCTAAAATGTTGGGATTACAGGCGTGAGCCACCCACCCAGCCAACAGCCACTTCTTATCTCCCTGTCCAGCACTGCCTCCACCCCAGCCTAATGCACCAGCCCCTCTTGTCTGGATCATAACAGCAGCTTCCCAGCAGGTCTCCTCATTTCCTCTTGCCCTGTTCTAATCCATCATCCATACAATAGCCAGTGATCTTAAAAAAAAAAAAATAATATATTGAATTAGGTCAGTGTCCTGTGCACTCCCTCCCCTCTAATTTGAGTGAGGATAATTCCAGTCCCAGTGAGAACCGCCTCCATCACTAGCCTCTCAGCCCTGTCTGCCAGCACTCTCCTCCTTGCACCCTTGGTTGGGTAACCTTGGCCTTCTGTCAGTTCTTTGAAGAAGCCAAACTCTTCTGCTCCAGGGCCTCTACTGCTGAACATTCTTTCCCCCCTTCTTGGCCTGTAGCAGCACAGCCCCGAAGTGAGGCACTTTTTTTTTGTTTGTTTTTTGAGATGGAGTTTCGCTCTTGTTGCCCAGGCTGGAGTGTTACGGCACAATCTCGGCTCACTGCAACCTCTGCCTCCCAGGTTCAACCAATTCTCCTGCCTCAGCCTCCCAAGTAGCTGGGGTTACAGGTGCCCGCCACCACACCCGGCTAATTTTTGTATTTTTGGTAGAGATGGTTTTTCACCGTGTTGGCCAGGCTTGTCTCGAACTCCTGACCTCAGGTGATCCGCCTGCCTCGGCCTCCCAAAGTGCTGGGATTACAGGTGTGAGCCACCACGCCTGGCCAGAGTGAGGCACTTTAACAGCACTGCTCCCAACCCCAACCACACACACACATAAACACAGTCTAAGTAGAAACTGTAAGCCTGGTATGCAAACAAGGCTTCCACACGGGTCCAGCCCTAGCCCACCTTCCAAGTTGCAAGTGACTGCTGCTCTTGGTCCCGGATTTCTGGAAATGTAGGAGCCTTGGTTGTTTGCTGCCCTAAAGCCTACTCATCTTCCAGGTCTTAGCTAAATGTCACTCCAAGAGGCCCTCCTGCTATGGCTCCCTCCCCTTGCCCAAACCAGGGCCCAGCATAATATCCATGCTGAACCTTCATAGCACTGTCCTAATCATGTGTTTTATTAGTTTTTTTCATTTATTTGTTCTGTCTCCTCATAAACTTTGTGAAGGCAAATATCCTGCCTGCATTGCTTGCTACTCTATCTCCCACGCCTCACCAAATGTCTTTCTGGAAGTCCTTTGCTCAGAATAAATGCCCAATGAGAGAGAGAGAGAGAGAAATGTACAAGAAGATCATGGAAAGAGACTTGCAGGCCAATTGCATCCCCCTCCTTGAAGGAGACAGGAAGGAATGCGCAGCCCAGCCCAGCCTTTCCCTTCATGTCAAGTTCACGCTGGCACACTCACCCGCCTCTCACTGAGTATAAAGAGACCTGTTTTGTAATTGGTCTTTATCCCAGAGTAGCAGAGCTTTGGAAGCAAAGAGCCTGCAGGGTAATGAATGGGAGGGAGAACAGACGCTGGTGTCCAACTTCACACGGCATTTGGAAATTCACAGCCAAGCCTCTTTGCAACACTGTGCCCTCCCTGGGGCTAATTTCAGCACGCTGCAGCAGCACAGGCTTTAACTCCAGAGACCTGGGTGCTACCTTCTGCTACCTGCATAACTCTGCCCAAACCATGCATCCTTTCTGCCTTTCAGTTCTCAGCTGCGAAGTGGGAATCATGATAAAGATAACCATGATCACAATGCAAACAGGGCGACTGTTGCAAGGATCAAAAGAGATGGTGGGTGTGAATGTGTTTGGTAAACTGGAGAGCTCCATACAAGCTCCAGTTGTAACTGCCACTGTACCTGTGCAGGAGATTCAAATCTGGCAGGTGTGACTGTGACTGTGCATGGAACAGATACTAGGCCCCTTTGTGAAATCCCGAGGAAGGGGGCCTGCATGACCCATGTGATAGTCCTCATGTGAGCAGGGAGGAATTTTCTCAGAATACTAGATGTCAGCTTTGCTAGTTAATCACCAGTGTTTGCTTGGGAGCACCCCACCTTCTGCGAGGAGTTGAACTAGCTGCTGGAACGATGAAGGAAGGCGTTTTTAGATAAGTATTATCACACAGTGATCCAATCGATACACATAAAATCTGCTCAGGGCAATACTGTGCCTTGTCATTTTTATGAGCATATTTACAACTGAGGGTTGGTCTCAGGTTATCTACTGTGTATGTAATTCAGGCTCAGTGGCCTCAAGTCCAAGAGCTATGGCATAGCAACTGCTCTGGTTAAAAACAAGACTTCCGGCCGGGCGTGGTGGCTCACACCTGTAATCCCAGCACTTTGGGAGGCTGAGGCAGGCGGATCACTTAAAGGTCAGGAGTTCAAGACCAGCTTGGCCAACATGGTGAAACCCCATCTCTACTAAAAGTACAGAAATTAGTTGGGCGTGGCAGCATGCACCTGTTATTCCAGCTACTCAGGAGGCTGAGGTAGGAGAATTGCTTGAACCCAGAGGTTGTAGTGAGCTGAGATCATGCCTCTGCACTCCAGCCTGGGTGACAGATTGAGACTGTCTCAAAAAAAAAAACAAACAAAAAAACGAAAAACCAAGACTTCCAAGAGCTTGTAGAACCTTCATTGGTGGAGGCCATGAGGGTTGTACAGGTTATTCCTGGCACCAGTTGCAAATCCATCTGCCTGTCATCAGTGCTTCACATCCTCTTTGAAATTCTGACTTAAAATCATCAGCTCTGTAGTGAGTACCTGTGGATCTACAGGGTGACATCCCTGGAAGCTGGAAATCAGGCTGCCCTCTGGAAGTTAAACCCTTCAAGTCTACACGTGATGGATAGGATTAGTTATCTGAACAAGGCCCCAGAGGGAACAGGATGTCTCTCTGGTGAAAGCCAGAACTGGGCTTGGAAATTCAATCCAGGCATGCCTGCCTGTGAAGGAAGCCTTATTAAATCTCAGAACAGGCTGGGCATGGTGGCTAATGCCTGTAATCCCAGCACTTTGGGAGGCCGATGGGGGTGGATCACCTGAGGTCAGGAGTTCAAGACCAGCCTGGCCAACATGGTGAAACCCCATCTCTACTAAAAATACAAAAAAATTAGCCGGGAGTGGTGGTGGGCACCTGTAGTCCCAGCTACTCGGGAGGCTGAGGCAGGAGAATGGCGTAAATCCGGGAGGCGGAGCTTGCAGTGAGCCGAGATCCCGCCACTGCACTCCAGCCTGGGCGACAGAGCGAGACTCCGTCTCAAAAAAAAAAAAAAAAAAAAATCTCCAAACAGCTTCTGAACAGCAGGTAAATGGCTACAAAGGCCATACAAGACACCAGAGAGGAAGGATCTGTTCCATTCTGCAGCCAACCAAAATAGAGGGGCAGGGCCCCAACAGGCTGCTAGGAGAATGGGACCCCCTGTAGGGAGTTATATCCCTAGAGACAAAACTGTCCCACCCCAATGACAATATGATTCACCTATCACTTGCATGACTCCAGTTGCCCCGTTTTACACCCCCAGTACAGAAAAACCACTAGTTCCGGCCTCCTATGCAAGGAAGCATGTGCCGAGCAGTCACCTTGAGCATCTTGGGCAGTGATAGTTCTCATTATAAATTAATATATTATAATTTTGACTAGGTCTCATGTGAATCTGTATTTTCTTCTCTGAACCTGATCAATCCTGATTTTATCCTTATTTATTTAGAGTTCCAGGCTGGAGTGCAGTGACTATTCACAGGCTGGACCAAAGTACACTGCAGCCTCAACCTCCTGGCCTCAAGTGATCCTCCCACCTCAGCCTTCCAAGTAGCTGGGTCTAGAGACACATGCCACCGCACCCAGCATCAATCCTGATTTTAGACTTGCAAAGCTGATCTACAGACCTCAGCCCTGGAATGAGTATGCAGTGGCAAGCCACTACACAAACACCATCTACCTACGTTCTTAGTCAGTATTTACTGATGATTGACCATGGCCTCAAAACCCAAATCCAGGCACTTCCATGACAAATCAACGAGACTGATGCATCCCTGGCCTTGGATGACTCAGCTGGCTTCTAACAGTTTGGTAAATGTTTCTTTTTTTTTTTTTTTTTTTGAGACGGAGTTTCGCTCTGTCGCCCAGGCTGGAGTGCAGTGGCCTGATCTCAGCTCACTACAAGCTCCGCCTCCCGGGTTCACGCCATTCTCCTGCCTCAGCCTCCCGAGTAGCTGGGACTACAGGCGCCTGCCACCTCGCCCGGCTAGTTTTTTGTACTTTTTAGTAGAGACGGGGTTTCACCATATTAACCAGGATGGTCTCGATCTCCTGACCTCGTGATCCGCCCGTCTCGGCCTCCCAAAGTGCTGGGATTACAGGCTTGAGCCACCGCGCCCGGCCGGTAAATGTTTCTAATGGCAGTAGCTATGTCAAGCATAATTTCATGAAATGGCAAACCAGCTTACATAGTCCCAAATCAGGGTTATTTTCTGGAGTACAGTCATCTATCTACTCTCAATAATGTATATCAAAAATAGAACAAATAGTCGTCATCATGGCATTTTCTAAATATTGCTTTGCACACGCACGGCCCTGCTGGGTAGATGTTTAAAGCTGAGCCATTGAAAATGTTTATGGCTGGGCGCGGTGGCTCATGCCTGTAATCCCAGCACTTTAGGAGGCCGAGGTGGGCGGATCACCTGAGGTCAGGAGTTCAAGACCAGCCTGACCAATATGGAGAAACCCCATCTCTACTAAAAATACAAAAATTAGCCGGGCGTGGTGGCGCATGCCTGTAATCCCAGCTACTCAGGAGGCTGAGGCAGGAGAATCACTTGAACCCGGGAGGCGGAGATTGCAGTGAGCCAAGATGGCGCCACTGCACTCCAGCCTAGGCAACAAGAGTGGAACTCTGTCTCAAAAAAGAAAAGAAAAGAAAATGATATTTATGAATCGTTTACATTAGTATACGGTAAGAACTTTAGTCAAGTGCAAATTTAGAACACAAATTGTGGTGGCTCATGCCTGTAATCCTAACACTTTAGGAGGCTGAGGCAGAGGACTGTTTGTGCCCAGGGAGTTTGAGGCTGCAGTGAGCTATGACTGTGTCACTGCACTCCAGCCTGGATGACAGAGCAAGACCTTGTCTCAAAACATATATTTAAAAAAAAAAAAAAAAAGTAAACTTGCATTTTAAAACTACATTTATTTATTTATTTATTTAGAGATGGAGTCCTGCTATGTCGCCAAGGCTGGAGTGCAGTGGTGTGATCTCAGCTCACTGCAATCTCTGCCTCTCAAATTCAAGCGATTCTCTTGCCTCAGCCTCCCAAGTAGCTGGGATTACAGTCACGCGCCACCATGCCCAGCTAATTTTTTTGTATTTTTAGTAGAGACGGGGTTTCGCCATGTTGGCTAGGCTGGTCTCAAACTCCTGACCTCAGATGATTCACCTGCCTTGGCCTCTGAAAGTGCTGGGACTACAGACATGAGCCACTGTGCCCAGCCCCATTTTTCCTTTTTTTGAAACAGGGTCTTACTCTGTTGCCCAGGCTGGAGTTTAGTGACATGATATCGGCTCACTGCAACCTCTGCTTCCCAGGCTCAAGCTCTTCTCGCACTTCAGCTTCCCAAGGAGCTGGGACTACAGGTGTACGCCATCATGCTTGGCTAATTTTTGTAGAGATAAGGTCTCACTATATTGCCCAGGCCAGTCTCAAACTCCTGGGCATAAACAATCCTCCTGCCTCAGCCTCCCAAAGTGTTGGGATTACAGGTGTGAGCTATTGTGCCTGGCCTTACATTTTTTCCTGAATTTAAAAAAAAAAAAAAAAAAATAGCCCTATGTATATTTAAAAAACAAAAAACCGGCCGGGCGCGGTGGCTCAAGCCTGTAATCCCAGCACTTTGGGAGGCTGAGACGGGCGGATCACGAGGTCAGGAGATCGAGACCATCCTGGCTAACACGGTGAAACCCCGTCTCTATTAAGAAATACAAAAAAACTAGCCGGACGAGGTGGCGGGCGCCTGTAGTCCCAGCTACTCGGGAGGCTGAGGCCGGAGAATGGCGTGAACCCGGGAGGCGGAGCTTGCAGTGAGCTGAGATCTGGCCACTGCACTCCAGCCTGGGCGACAGAGCGAGACTCCGTCTCAAAAAAAAAAAAAAACAAAAAACCAAAAACCAAAAAAACCAGAATGAATTGCGCTAGTGATAACTGAGAATTTGGTGGAAGGATTGTAGCCCCTGCTTTTACTTTTGTTTTTTCCAAATATTCTGTGAATCTTTATCACTTTTATAAAGGTGAAATATATATGATTTTAATTTTTAAAATTACCCTTTGAAGAAACATAAGCAGCTAATTAAAAATTAAAAAAAGGGCCGGGTGCGGTGGCTCAAGCCTGTAATCCCAGCACTTTGGGAGGCCGAGACGGGCGGATCACAAGGTCAGGAGATCGAGACCGTCCTGCCTAACACGGTGAAACCCCGTCTCTACTAAAAAAACATAAAAAAAACTAGCCGGACGAGGTGGCGGGTGCCTGTAGTCCCAGCTCCTCGGGAGGCTGAGGCAGGAGAATGGCGTAAACCCGGGAGGCGGAGCTTGCAGTGAGCTGAGATCCGGCCACTGCACTCCAGCCTGGGCAACAGAGCGAGACTCCGTCTCAAAAAAAATAAATAAATAAAAATAAATAAAAAATAAAAAAAAAAAAAGGGGGGGGAAAGGACTCTGAGGACTGAAAATAGGCTACCTGAACTTCATAAGCAATTTTGTTACGTGTTGCAAACAGTACAGAAAAAACACCCTTCTTGGGACTGATCAGGCTGTAAGACTAGCCCTAAAAACGGCCACTAGCGGGAATGAACTACCAGGACAGTCCCCACCAAGCCTTCTGCCACAATCATGGGAAGGGAAATAGTGAAGGGGCAAGATCAGTTTAACCTGACTCACCCATGGCCGGAAGTGTCACGATGCAGACATGACTAGATGGCCTTTGCAAATCCCCAAAGCTTGACTACTCCCTTGGCCAACTGCGGGGTTGCGGTTTTCGTAGTCAGGCAGGGTAGGATCTGTTTTCCATTTCTGAGAATGAGTGGAGGATGGACCCCAGAAAAGCAAGCCTCAGACTGACATTCCCAAAGCACAAATTGAAAATCTGGAGAGTGAGAGCTCTCAACTTTCCTATTCACCGTAAAATTGGATGCATCTTTTGTTGATAAACACTCCTAAGATTCTTTCACCTCCACTGTTGAAACAACACTGACTTTGTTTTTTTTGAGACAGTTTTGCTCTTGTCACCCCGGCTGGAGTGCAATGGTGCGATTTCAGCTCACTGCAACCTCCGCCTCCTGGGTTCAAGCAATTCTCCTGCCTCAGCGTCCCGAGTAGCTGGGACTAGAGGTGTGCGCCACCACACCTGGTTAATTTTGTATTTTTAGTAGAGATGGGGTTTCACCATGTTAGCCAGGCTGGTCTTGAACTCCTGACCTCAGGTGATCCACCTGCCTCGGCCTCCCAAAGTGCTGGGATTACAGGTGTGAGTGATCACACCCAGCCTAAAGAACACTGACTTTCAAAATACATGTTTTAAGCACCTGAAGCTTCTGGGATGAAGATTAATTCTTGCCTTTGCATCAAGATCACGTGCATTTGAAGTCTACTTCCAAAAGAATATGGCATTCAGCACATCACTAAAGCCAACCTTTCTAGGTCACCTGCCTTTCCCATCTTTAAAAGAAAACAAAGTTCCTTGGAAAATGTGCTATATATAACAAGAAGGTTGGCTTCACGCTTTCTTTTCTTTTTTTCGAGACGGAGTTTCACTCTTATTGCCCAGGTTGGAGTGCAATGGTGCGATCTCAGCTCACTGCAACCCCTGCCTCCTGGGTTCAAGCGATTCTCCTGCCTCAGCCTCCCGAGTAGCTGGGATTACAGGCACCCACCACCACACCTGGCTAATTTTGTATTTTTAGTGGAGAGAGTGTTTCTCCTTGTTGGTCAGGTGATCCACCCGCCTCGGCCTCCCAAAGTGCTGGGATTGCAGGTGTGAGCCACTGTGCCTGGCCTTTATTTAAAAAACAAAACAAAACAAAACAAAACAGTAAGCCGGGCACAGTGGCTCATGCCTGTAATCTCAGCATTTTGGGAGGCCAAGGCGGGCAGATCACAAGGTCAGGAGTTTGAGACCAGCCTGACCAACATGGTAAAACCCTGTCTCTACTAGAAATACAAAAATTAGTGGGGCGTGGTGGTGAGCACCTGTCTTAGCTACTCAGGCGGCTGAGGCAGAAGAATTGTTTGAACCTGGGAGGCAGAAGTTGCAGTAAGCTGAGATCGGCCATTGCATTCCAGCCTAGGTGACAGGGCAAGACTCCGTCAAAACAAACAAACAGACAAAAAAACACACCAATGCTGGGCAATTGGCTCATACCCCTATCTACTTTACACGAAGCTTCCCAGTGCACATGGTCACATTTCCTGAGAAAGGAAACAGGAAAGGACTGGGCTTGGCTTACTTCAACCCAACTTGTGTCCAGAAGTGTAACAATGGGGAGTATGGTTAGATCCCCTCTGCAAATCTCTGGTAGCCACTCCTGACCACCTTTCTTGCTTGCTCTTTAATTCTAGATTTCTGTGAACAAGGCATGTAAACAGTGCCACCTCTGGGCCAAGTGTGGTTCCTTTTAGCTTTTCCTAGCCCCAAATCATCAGGAGGAAATACCCTAATTTGGGTAGCGCTGGACTCAGTCAAGACTTGGGTCTCCTTAGAGAATGAGTGGAAGAGTATGGTGGGACAGGCTGCCAGGAGGTGCACAGGGCCTCCTGGGACCATTATCAGAGCCAAGTGCCTTAAACTAAAATGGAAACGGGGAATATGTGTATGTGCTCGCCTCATACTCGGGGGATCTGAGATGGGAAGAATAGATCAGGTGCAAAGCACACTCCTCATATTGGGGTGTGGGAACAGCGCTGCGCTTCTTTGCTTCTGGCTGCCTGTGGGATCGTATCCCCACAAGGGGACCTGGACTGACAGGACAGTGACCTCAGGACCTCTGTGCCATGCCCTTCTCTGCTCCAGACCAACAAAGCTGGACCAGTGAATCACATCGCACAAACAGATCCCCTTGTCTGGGGAAAAAAGAATGTGGGAAAACAGGGAGGTGAATGAACCAGGCTATGCTGAGCCCACTTGGAGGGGCTCAGCAAACACTTTGTTGAATCAGTGAACAAAGATGCTGGAGAGACTTGTGACCAGGGCAGCAGGGGCAGTCCCTGATGCTGAACTGCAGCTCCCAACACCAGCCCTGGGGCATTCGCTGCCCCTCCTGACACAGGTGGGTGCTTCCTGGCAAGTTCCAAAGCCTGTCCTATGGGCAAAGCATTATGATATGCCCTGGACTGGATGTAAGGAGTTAGACAGGAAGAGGTCAGGCCACTGCTGCCAACAACTGGACACTGTTCTTACCCCTGGAGGGGGCAGATTATGAAACAGTTTCTAGAAAAAAAAATGCAGGATGAGACACATTTATTCTACATCTGGTCACAATAAATCTCATACACCCAGACCACAGCCAGGATGCCACGTGGGTACAAGCAGCTGGCGGAAATAGAGATCATCTGCTCTGGTGCTCGTGGCCACTCCGGGCAGAAAGCAAAGGTGCCCCATGGCACCTACTCAGAGGCACTGAGGCCACATTCCCATCTCCAGGCACCAGGGATGTCTCTGAAGGGTGATTCCATTTGGAGTTTCCAAAATCCAGGACTTCTGAGAGCCAAGCCCTAGTTCCAAGTCATCCTGAGTCCAGGCTCTGCCAGACTCTTGAGTACCTGGAGCTGGTGGCAAGGTAGCCTGGGGGCTGAAAGGGCCTCAGGCTGGATCACGAGGCAGCCCTGGGCCTCAGGGCCGACGATCCTTTCTGCGGTTTTTGTGTCCCACCTGGGAACCTCGCCGGGCAGCCTTCACCAGGCCTTTGAACTGTCCCTGCAGCTTCATCTTCTTCCTGCAGGGCCAAGGAACAGAAGGGTCACAACTGGCTGAGAATAGGAGGCCCCCTCCTGATGCCAAATGATGGCTCACCCCCAGCGCCAGCAGGGATGAGAAGTGGGCCTCCAGGTGGTGGCCAGCACATGAACTGGGCAGACCACGCGTGGTTCCAGCTTCCACACAGCTCATGTCCTGACCGGGACATTCCACTTTGGCACAGTTATCCCCCTGGAAACAGGCCTCACTGCCATTCTTCCTCTAACGTACGTCCAGAGAAGGTCAAAGCTCCCTCTGCCCACCCATTCCTCTATTGAAAGGTAACTCACAATCCGTAGAAGCTAGAACTTTAGAATACCATTTCCCTAGTAACATTAGTTTCCAAAGCAGTCCTACACATAACCCAATTTAAGGGCCAAAGTCGGAAACAACTCTAATTTCCCACCAATAAAGGGATTAGAAAAGCAAATTATACAAAGCTATTAAAAATGATGACTATGTAGAGTATGTATATACCAGAAAACATCTGTATGACATAATATCATGTTTAAAGAAGCAGTTCAGGGCCGGGCGCAGTGGCTCACGCCTGTAATCCCAGCACTTTGGGAGGCCGAGGCGTGAGGATCACAAGGTCAAGAGATCAAGACCATCCCAGTCAACATGGTGAAACCCTGTCTCTACTAAAAATACAAAAATTAGCTGGGCATGGTGGTGCGCGCCTGTGGTCCCAGCTACTCGGGAGGCTGAGGCAGGAGACTAGCTTGAACCCGGGCGGCAGAGGTTACAGTGAGCCAAGATTGCACCATTGCACTCCAGCCTGGCGAGAAAACAAGACTCTGTCTCAAAAAAAAAAAATAAAGAAAGAAGCAGTTCAAGTCAGTAATATAGGTAGGTACCAGCTACACGATGTAGGTGCATGTTAAAAAAAAAAAAGCTAGAAGAGACTCAAATTGAGTTGAGAGTTTAATAAGGCCTTCCCTTCTTTAGAGCACTCTGCTCCCTTGTCCCCTCCCATCCTCCAGCTGCCAGCCTGGCACAGCACCATACCTGCGGTTGAGCTTGCTTCTGTTGAGGGGGATGTAGGCATAGGGATCTGGTCGGCCTTTCTTCTTCACATCACCTTTTGCTTTCTGCTTACCCAGGAGAGAAACAGAGTCAGCTAGGAGTGTGGGGTTCCCCTTCTGTCCCTGCCCCAGACTTGACAGGCCCCATAACCTCCCTTCATCCTCTGCCTTAGGTGGTGCCAAAGAGCTCCTGTATCCTTGGAAGGCCATTCAACAAGGTCCCCCATTTCAGATGCCACAAGGCCTTGGTATACCCCTTCTTCTTTCCTGGCCTCAGCTGAGTTCCAGGAAGGTGCCTCTCAAGACAGTGATGGGCACAACTCCTCCTTGCCCCTCCCTGGCACCTGTCCAGTGCCAGGAGACCCCATGCCCTACATGCAGTGCTTACCTTGGCCTTGTATTCGGCCCCAGGCATAGCCTTCTTGGCCACAGGGCGATGAATGCCAGAGCCTCCAGCTATAGGGAGAACACAGGACCATGAGTCAGGCAAAGCCAGGGTAGCCTCCTCCTAGAAGGCAATGGGCACCCTCTCTGAGCAAGCTGCCAGGGAGCAGATGAGTGAAGACCAGGAACTTGGCTCTGTCCTCTATCAAACAGGACAAAGACCTTCCTCGAGGAGGGACTGTCTGGTGATTTGACAGTTAGATCACTGGGCTCCTCAGACTGACCCAGAATCCTTACAGCTTACCAGAGACCTCTGGGAACACATATATTCTCCACTAACACACTAACAAAAAATCACCCATATTCTCCAAAGTCAGACAGAATTCAGCCAGTCAGCCAGGTTGAACTCCCAGCTCTGCCACTTACAGCTCCAACCTCAGGCAAGCCTCTTAACCTCAGCTGTAAGAGAAGACATTTTAGGCTTTACCCTCTTATCTCACTTGGATTTCACACAAACACTGAGATAGAAGGACAGCTATTTAACCCACTGTACAGATGTGAACACTGTGGCTTACAGAGATCAGGATTCTTGCCCAAGGTCAGCTGTATTCTCCAGCCTGGACTTCAACACTCAACGAGTTGTGGATGGAATCCTACAATGTCAGCTCAGGGGGACTCTGAGATGACCAACACGAACTCCCCCATCCCCCATGTTTTTGCAGATGAGAAACTAGAAGCTCAGAGACAGACAGTGTAACCAGGCCAAGGTCACACAGCTAAGCAGAGGTTGGACAAGCAGCCCTGACCCCCTGTCTCTGCCTCATCGACTGGCAGGTACTCCTGCCTCAGCACCACTCCATCCCAGGGCACAGTAGGTGAGCTGGCCCTGGCTCGTGGGCGCCACAGGCGGAAGAGCCATGAGGTTGTGCAGCTGCGTTATGATGCTGTAGGGCTCTGAGGACACACCAGCTACTGGAATCAGAGGCTTCCCACAGGAGCCCCTGGACCTCCAGATGCAAAGCAAGGGCTCTGCTGCAAGGGCTTGGGGGCAGGGGTCCTGCACAGCTGCCCTGGGAGGAAGGAAGCAGAGGTGAAGCCATCTTGGCACTTCTAGCAGCTGCTCTAGGAGGGCAACAGCTGGTGGGCCCAGAGACAGAAATAGAGGGGAATCCTCTGGCCAGACCCAATACCAACCTTCCCAGTTCCCAGCCCCAGCACCGGCCAAGTGGCTTCTCTAAATCCAGCCTGACTCAGGGCTGGTGCTCTTAGGGTGACCAAGAGAGGCAAGTAGCTCGCAGAAGGGGCAGGCTCAAGCCTCTTGGGAGGCCTGGGCAGGTGGAGAGGAGCTGCGGCTCAGAGCTCCTCAGAAGGCTGGTGGTTCCATGCACAGATCTCCTAACCCACAGGCTCTCCCACACCCCCAGGGCCCCTTAGACTCCAGGCCAGTCTTGAGTGTCATATCAGCCAACCTCTGTTGGTGCCAAGTGAGTACAACCAGGCTGTGCACCCTCATGGCCCTGCCACCCCTTCCTGTGACTCCCTTCCCTAATGCAGGTGACAGGGATCCATGTGTGCCAGGACAGAGGAGTGGAAGCCTCACCTTGGTACTGAGGGGGTATCTCCAGCTCATCCTCCTCGGCCTCTTTCTGGTGCTTGAGCTTCTGGTGCTTTTTCTATAGAGAGGGAATAGATTGAGAGTGAGTGAACCAGGGGATGTGCCCACCCTTGGGAATGCCAACAGTAACAGCAGAGTACCCTGCATTGAGCAGGAGAGGCCCTCTGCTAAGAACCCCACCTCTCACTTACAGATGGGGAAACTAAGGCCCAGAGAGGGCAAAGAACTGTCTAAAGCCAAGCAGTGCAGGAGAGAAGCTCTGGCCACGTCCGGACTGCCGGGCTGGTGGCGGCTGCTCCTGCTCTGCCTTTCCACTCTGGGCCCCACCAAGGCCTGCAATTGTCCAGAGGGCTTCTGACATCAGCTTACCCAACCTTCCTAATGGGGAAAATGAGGTCCCTGGCCTCTTCAGAGAGAACAGCTTCACCAGTTCTTTGCTTCACACAAACCCCACCCCACTCTCCCTATTAATCACTCACTTATTGATCCCCTACTAAGTGCCAGGCCCTAGGGACACAGGGCACAGGATCTAGTTCCTGTGCTCCAGGGGCTCTCAGGCAGGTGGGAGACCCTTGCTCAAGCCAGTCATCACTGATCCTCAACAATGCTACCATCCCAGCAGGTATGAGCATGGACAGTGAGACACGTCAACTTGTCAATTATATTCAACAGGAAGTGACAGAGCACCTACTGTGCACCTGGCGCTGTGTTAGGCAGTCCAAGGGAAGGAGGGAGAGCCGACAGCAGCCCCAGCTCACCAGATGTGAGCCCAGTAATCAACAATCAGGCCAGGCAGAGGCATGCTGTGCAGGGAGGGAAGGTAAACAGAGGCAGCCCCAGCTGGCAGGGCTGGTCCCTGCACTGTGGTCTGTGCCATTGTGCCCCAGAAACGTCTTGAAACTGCCGATTCCCAGGGCTCCAGCTACCCAGAGGATCCAGAGGCAGGCTCAGAGGCCAACCAGGGGAAAGGTATGCCAGGTAAAGGGATCAGCCTGGGCAGAGTGAACAGGCTGCAGCACACACACAGTGTGCCTGGAGGATGGGGAACACCAGATCCACTGGCCGAAGCCCAGCTGAATGGGTTCCTAGTGGAGAAACAGGAACTGGGAGGAAGCTGACTCTGGCTGCACCATGGGGGATGATGGCTGAGCTGGCTCTTGGGTCAGCTGGTACCTGGTCAACAGCCCAGCCCGGGCTGGGCGCGGTGGCTCAAGCCTGTAATCCCAGCACTTTGGGAGGCCGAGACAGGCGGATCACAAGGTCAGGAGATCGAGACCATCCTGGCTAACACGGTGAAACCCCGTCTCTACTAAAAATACAAAAACCTAGCCGGGCGAGGTGGCGGGCGCCTGTAGTCCCAGCTACACGGGAGGCTGAGGCAGGAGAATGGCGTGAACCTGGGAGGCGGAGCTTGCAGTGAGCTGAGATCCGGCCACTGCACTCCAGTCTGGGCGACAAAGCGAGACTCTGTGTCAACAGAAAAAAAAAAAAAAACAGCCCAGCCCGCTGGCCTTAAATGGAGGCAGCTACTTGAACCCCAGCACTTCATGCTCCCACAGTGGTTGGCAGAAGAGTTAGAACTTGGCCAGGTGTGGTGGCTCAATCCTGTAATCCCAGCACTTTGGGAGGCTGAGGCGGGTGGATCACAAGATCAGGAATTCGAGACCAGCCTGACCAACATGATAAAACCCCATCTCCACTAAAAATACAAAAATGAGCCAGGCGTGGTGGCATGCGCCTGTAATCTCAGCTACTCAGGAGGCTGAGGCGGGAGAATCACTTGAACCTGGGAGGGGGAGGTTGCAGTGAGCCAAGATTGCACCACTACACTCCAGCCTGGGCGAAAGAGCGAGACTTCATCTCAAGGAAAAAAAAAAAAAGAGTTAGAACTCAGCAACTGCCATGCAAAAAACCCTCTACGGGTCTCAGTGGCAGGAGCCAGCCACGGAGTGCAGCTGCCCTAGGGCCCTCTCGGTGCCTGGAGACAAGGCGTCTGCCCAGTCCCGCTCTGCCCGGGGCAGTGGGGGCCATCCTTAGAAGGCCGTGGTCGGTTCTCCCCGGCCAGGAAAGCCACATGTGAAGATTCGCTCAAGAAACCCAGGAGGCTTTGACTGGAAAAAGATTTCCAGGAAAAGTGAATAATCAGTCATGACGGCTTACTTGGCATCACTAAGTGGCAAGCACTGTACACAGAAACCAAGACTTGAGCCAGGCAGTCTGGGCCCAGAGACACACGTTTGGCAGATGACTGCCATCACCTGGAAAGGGAGACTAGACTGGCCCGAGGGTGGCCTCTCGGAGGGGCCAAGCAGAGGAAGGACTCCCAGTAGGTGAAGCTGTCCCACAGGAGCAGTCACCTGGGGCAAAGAGGGGCAGGAGGGTTTTCAGCAGAAGCCCCACTGCTTTTCCTCAAGGGCATCCCAGAGGGGCTTCACGCATCAGAGGCTGCTCAGGTCCTCAGCTACTCTCTGACCCAGGACTCTGGATATGTACTCAGCTCTTCAAACAGAATTCTGCGCTGTCACAATGCTCTAATAACAAAGCTCCTCCTCGGGCCATGCTGGGCCGATGGACACTTGGCAAGGCATATGGGCAGACATTCACAAATATGATACCAATGAAAAGGGGGATGTAGGGGAAGTCTGTAACATGTCAGGCACTATACTAATGCACCTTACACACCCAATCTTACCAAACTGTCCCAATGACTCCACCAGGTGGTCTATTTATAACCCCACTTCACAGATCAGGAATTGGGGCTTTAAAAGGTTAGGCTAAAGCCAAGATGGGACCCCAGAGCCTGCCGCTTCCCCACCGATACCACTACACCCCTGATGCAGGCACCTGTCACCTGCGGGTGGTGCCCAGGAAGGCTGGATGGGCTGGGGCACAGTCTGGAAGGACAGAGAGGGAAGAAACTGCTCCAGGATGGAAATGTTCCACTGAGCTTGAGACTGACAGGTATTGGGTGACGGTTGGGCCCACTTCACCCTTGCTGGTTCAGGTGGGGCAGCTGAGAGGCTGTTTCCATCCTGGGAGGCAGCACTGCCAGGTCAACAGGGGTAATGGTGGCAAAGAGATTGAATTCCTGGGCTTAGGAGACTGGAAAACCAGGGTTCAAATTCCTGGTTTGCACAGACTGAGCCCTGTGACCCTGGGCAGGCTACTTACCTCTGTACACTCCTCTGGTCACAGGGACGATGGAGTCCCTATCTTCGTGAGGCTATGTGGGGTCCTCAGCACAGTGCTGGGCGCACAACCATGCTCCCCTATAGTGGAAGCCCCCACCCCATGCAGGAGCACGCAGGGAAGCTGCTGCCCTTGCCTCTGCATAGCACATGCCCTCGCTAGAGAGACAAGGGTCTCTGCCTTCTTTCTCCTTTAACTAGACAACCATCACCCTGTCCTGCATGGCACCCACAGCCTTCTGGACCGCCTGCTATGCACACCTGCGAGGATGCACTGAGCATTCCAGAAACAGGGCAGGTCCAATATCTATGTGTGGTGGGGGTGAGAAGCTGTGGGGCCCAGGCTTAGGTCTGAAGCCCTAGCCCGCCGTCCGCAGGAACTACTCACACTCCTGACGATCACATCTTCCGTTAGGTCAGCCATCCCTTCATCTTCACCTGGAGCCAAAAAAGAGGTCCATGAGCGCTGCGGGAGCTCCTCAAACCTACCCTTTCCTTCTGCACCTCCTGGCTCACCAGGCTGAGGGGGCACCAACTCCAGCCCCAGGAAATTGCCTTCCTCAGACCCATATCATCCTTCTGCTGGAAGAGGTGAGATCCCTGAGCACTGCTCCTTTCCCCTTTCCATCCTAGGCCCTAGGTATAATGGCCCCTCAAAGAAGTGGTGATCCTACTTTCGAGGTGAATATGGCTTTGTTTGAAACTTTTTTCCCCACTCACCCACCCTTCATTGTTTGAGATTTGAAGAAAGCCCCAGGTTTCTGGGGGAGTCAGGCACTCCCGCAGCCCCATACACGCCCCCACCGTGCCAGGAAGCCTTCATTCTCCTGTTTGAAACCTCTGTCCCATGCAGTATGTGCTGGGCTCCGTGTGGGGATACAAAGTATGAAACTGACCAGTTGGAGGGAAGAGAAACTCAGACAAAGTCAATCAACAACCAAAAGACAATAGAAAACACGTGACCGGACATGTGCAGTGGCTCACACCTGTAATCCCCGTACTCTGGGAGGCCGAGGTGGGAGGATCACCTGAGGTCAGGAGTTCAAGACCGATTTGCAACATGACAAAACCCCGTCACTACTAAAAATACAAAAATTAGCTGGGCATGGTGGCGTATGCCTGCAGTCCCCGACACTTGAGAGACTAAGGCAGGAGAATCGCATGAACTCAGGACATGGAGACTGCAGTGAGTCGAGATCGAGCCACTGCACTCCAGCCTGCGTGATAGAGCGAGACTCTATCACCAAAGAAAGCAAATGACCAAGGGCTGAAGACTGGGTTTCCTCTGGGCTTGGCAGGAGTTCTGGGGGAATCAGGCCTATAGGCTGAGGGGTCCAGGAAAGGCTAAAAAAGGGGCTTTGAGCTGAATGCTGAAGAGCAGGGGATTTGGAAAGGCAGAGAGAGAGGGGAGGGGTCCTGACAGCCTCAGGAATGCCTGGGCACCAAGGGGGACAGGAGATTGGAAAGTATACAGGGGCGAGAGAGGAACAGAGAAGATGCTAGACACGGAAATATAACAGGTACATATAAACCAAGTACATACGCTGTACCTGTTACACCGATTCATATTCATTCCAACCTGCAAAAGTGGGTATTAGGATTGTATGATATCCACTCTGAAGCAAGGAAATGGAGCTAAGGAGAGGCTGACTGAGTGGCTGCAGTCACGTGGCTGGTGAGCTGGGTGTATGTGGAGCAGTGAGGCTCCAGTTAGGAGGTGCAGTGAGACAAGGGCCCAAGCTCGCAGCAGTGGGAACCAAACAAAGGGAAGACAGGTGTGTTCCTGAAGACCTAGGTGTTTCTTAGCTAATGGGTGGACATGTGGAGAGGTGCCACGAAAGACTAAAGAGGGCTCCGAGATGCCACACCCGAGGGACTCCCTGGCAACATGAGCATTGGGATTGGGAAGTTGGGAGGGTTTCAGCCTCTGGCTCTTTCTGCCTCTAAATCATCTTCAGGGCCTTAGCCAAGTTTGCATTAAAAAAAAAAAGAGGAAGGAAGACAAGGAGAAAGGAGGACGGGAGAGGAGGAGGAGAAAAACAGAAGAAAGTAACGGCGCATCACACACAGTAAGGGGAAGTACCATTTCTGATAGTTTCCTTTGAGTTAAATACATATTGTATAAATGGCTTGGTTACAACATAAAAAGATTTCTTAACGTTTCTCAAAAAAGTTTGAGAAACTCAAAAAGTTTGAGGAAGCTGCCGAGAGAAGAGTTTCTTAGGTCTGTTTTTACCCACGCTTCCTCAGCAAGAGGTCACCAAAGGAATAAATAAACACAGTGAATAAATGAATGGACAAGCGCGTTGAGCCCCACCTTTGGTGCCTTCCTCTTCCTCCGTCTTGTTGCCGTCTGCCTCCTCCCTTATGATCAGCCGGCCATCAGCGCTCACCTTGAAGCCATGGTCCTTCTTCCTGCCCCGGCCTGGCCCTGGCTGTGTGGCTGGGATGGAGAGTTTGGCATGAGGAGGTGGAAGGCCAGTCCCATGCTACTCACCCTCATCATGACCAACAAGCCCATCTCAGGGACCCCAAACAGGCACCTCCCAGCCCTGTCCATGGGTCTGCCATGGATGCCATGCCCTACCCACCACCTGAGAACCTGGCACCATGGCAAGTCTGTTTTCTGAGTGTACGGGCCAGCCCTGTGCTTACCCAGGACTCGCTGGGCCACCTTGGGATCCAGGAAGTTGAGGGGCTCGTCCCCACCACCCTCCTTCAGCCATGCCTGGCTCCTCTGTCGCGCCAGCTTCCGCTGCTCCTTGCCCCGGCTTCTTTCCTCCTCCTCATTGTCCTCCTCGTCCTCTGAGTCAGCCAAAATCTCCTCAATGCTAAAGACAGAGAAGTCCCCAGTCAGAGTGCCCCTGGGAGAGGCGGGGGTCGGCGGGCATTGCCTGGGCAGGCCCTTGGGTTGGGAGACACGAGGTCCCATGGCCCTAACATGGTCTCACCTGTCACCTTTGCCCTGGGCGGGCTCCTCCTCCTCCTCTTCTTCCTCCTCCTCTGTGGCAGCCTGGCTCAGGGCTCGGTGCCTCTTGGCCCGGGCCTCAGCTTTCCGGATGTTGGCCAGGACTTTGTGGTACTCCTCGGGCAACAGCCTTTTCACCAGCTCAAATCTGGGGGTAGCAAGGAAGGGCTGATGAGAGGCACTGGCTGGACAGCACAACCCAGAAGTAGTGTCCCTGGTAGGACTGGAAATCCTCGGCTCCTTGCCTGCCCTATCCCCACCCCCGCTCAGTACACAGACCCAAACTTGCGGATGAACTTGGTGAAGAGGTTCCGAAGCTTCATGCGGAAGTGCCGCCGCATGTCATCTGAAAGCTTCCCAATGGCTTCCATCTGCCGGACAGAGCACCGGGCTTTCAGGGAGGCGAGCCTTCCACGCTGCCCCCCTTTCACTGCTGTCCAGCCCAGGGACGCACGCAGGATGATCAAGCCCAGCTGAGGGGAGGGTTAGTGTGGCCCTGCTCCTGGCCCACACCCTGGCCCAGTCATGCTTCCCTTGGGTAGGCAGGCCCCATCTTTCCTCTGCACCCTCCTTCAGGACATAGGCCTGAGCACCCTCACAGGATGAGAGCTTTAGTCTTCTCAACAGTGCTTGGTACTTGACATATATCCTCTCCTTGAATCCTTGGACTACCCCCGAGATATAGGCTATCACCCTCTATTTATAGAAGAGGATACGGCGGCACAGAGGGTAAAGTGTTTGTTAAATGGCCATAGAGATGGGAGTTCAGCCCAGACTCATCTAACACCATGGCTCCTGCTTCGCCCCTAGCACCCCAAGATTTCTCTTGGTCCCCTATGTCCCTTTTATCTCACTGCATTCTGCTCTGGCTGGATTCCTCTTAAGCCTTAATCTGGCCCAGTTTGGGTTACATGTGCAGGTGGCAGATCTTCTTATCTCCAGTGACTCCCAAATGGGCTAGGGGATAGGGTCCGTGTCTACTCTTTTTTTTGAGACAGAGTCTTGCTCTGTTGCCTAGACTGGAGTGCAATGGCATGATCTCAGCTCACTGTAACCTCCACCTCCCGGGTTCAAGCAATTCTCCTGCCTCAGCTTCCTGAATAGCTGGGATCACATGTGCCTGCTACCACGCCTGGCTAATTTTTGTATTTTTAGTAATAGATAGGGTTTTACCATGCTGGCCAGGCTGGTCTCGAACTCCCAACCTCAGGCGATCCGCCCACCTCAGCCTCCCAAAGTACTGGGATTACAGGCGTGAGCCACTGTGCCCGGTTTTTTTTTTTTTTTTTTGAGACACAGTCTTGCTCTGTCACCCTGGCTGGAGTGCAATGACATGGTCTTGGCTGACTGCAACCTCCACCTCCCAGGTTCAAGCAATTCTCACAGCCACACGAATAGCTGGGACTCCAGGTGTGCACCATCATTCCTGGCTAATTTTTGTATTTTTTAGTAGAGATGGGGCTTTGCCATGTTGGCCAGGCTGGTCTCAAATTACTGACTTCAAGTGATCCACCCGTCTTGGCGTCCCAAAGTGCTAGGGTTACAGGTGTGAGCCACTGCTCCTGGCCTCCCCATCCACTCTTTGAAGGGCTTCTATAAATCCTTTTTTTTTGAGACAGAGTCTTGCTCTGTCACCCAGGCTGAAGTGCAATGGTGCAATCTCGGCTCACTGCAACCTCCACCTCCTGGGTTCAAATGATTCTCCTGCCTCAGCCTCCCGAACAGCTGGGATTACAGGCACCTGCCAACACGCCCAGCTAATTTTTGTATTTTTAGTAGAGACGGGGTTTCACCATGTTGGCCAGGCTGGTCTCAAACTCCTGAACTCAAGTGATCTGCCCGCCTCAGCCTCCCGAAGTGGTGGGATGACAGGCGTGAGCCACCGCAGCCAGCCAGGACTTCTATAAATTTGAATAACTCCATGATGGATCACTGCTCTAGCTGTTCTCCTCACCTTGGTCCCTAGTTAGGCTGCAGGCTTTGAGGGCAGCGGGAGGGCATGCTGATTCTCATCTGTCCCTTCCTATCTTGAACCCAAGGCCAGACCCAAAGAAAATATGCAAGAGGGACCTAGAGGTCTGATGTGACTCAAGCCAGTGGCACATGGGAAACTGAGGCAGCGGGTACAGAGAACAGCTTGTCTGGAAGCCTGTCCCAGCCTGGGCGAGGATTCTCTTGGGCAGGAGAGGGCCAGGGACCCTATACCAAGGGGCTCTTCAGATCCTTCTGCAGCCCAGCAGGGGACCCAAAGGAACAGCCTCTAACCAGCAAGGTCAAAATGCAAGATGGGAAAAAAAAAAAAGGCAAGATGAGGGGGTCCTGTGAAGGGAGAGCCCAGCATCTGAGTCCCACAATCTGGAAAATCTCTGACCTCAGTTTCCCCATCTGTAAAATGAGGAGCGGCCCTGCCCGTGGGTCTCTGCCCTGAAGAGCCCTGTTTCCTTCTATGTAGGACTCTGGGGTGAAGAAAGTCACCTGGGCAGTGTGCCCCCTGCTCACCTCCACCTGATGGGCATTCCCCTATGGGTCCCTTTTAGGGCTCCTTAATGACCTTCTGGCTACAAAAAGAAAGTTTGAAACTTGCTGGCCTTGAGGCTTGCTGGGTCCATGCCAGCAGCTCAGAGGCCACCCTGCTACCTGCTAAGGGGAACAGGGACACTCACCACCAGCTGCACGTGCTTGGCCAGGTGTGCCATATCCATGACAGTCACCGCCACCTTGATGAAGCCCAGTGCGGACTTGACCACATCACGGGTGCGGGAGGCCAGAAGCAGGCACACGTTCTCCAGCAGCTGCTCCACTGTGCTGGTCCCCATCAGACCTATGGCAGTGAGGGGGTCACTGTCTAAGACCTAGGACCCCACCCAGACCCAAACCCTCCCCATTGGAAAACAGCCACTCAAGTGTCAGTAGAAGCTGACATTGAGAGCCTTTCCATATGTCCAGGATGGTTCCAATCACGCTCCATGGAGTGGCCTTGGGTCCTTTTATCACCCTGAGGTGGGTGCTATTTCTTGCTTCCAGTTTAGAAATTGGAAACTGGGGTACTACGAGGCTAATCAAGCTGTTCTAGGTCTCATGTGGTTGCCAAGAGGCAGGACTAGTACTGAAATTCAGGCATCAGCCCTAACCACCTCCTAACCACTCTGACAGTGGGATGCAGGGCCGCTGGACTGCACAGTCACACACGGGGACAGGCCTGAGGAAGGTGCCTTGGCGTAGCCGCAAGGGCGGGAGAAAGAGACTCGCAGGAAGGGAGACAGGGAGGCAAGCTGGGCTGGGTGCGGCTTTTCTTCCTTCCTCCAGGCACCTTTTCCCAGTTCCAGGAGCCACCTTATCCTGACCTTTTGGGCATCTTCCTACCCCGAGAGCTTCTCAGACCTTCTAGAAATAAGCATTTACCTTTAAACTCGAAAAGGAGGTGGGTCAGGGCCAGGATGCTGCAGCTGACCATGGTCACCGCGCCCACCAGGCCAGGGTAGATCAGGACGAGGTAGCGCTGCAGGGCCTCTGGGGACAGAGACCAAGGTGGGTCAAGCAAGAAGGACCCATTAGGTAGGGGGACTGAGGGCCAGAGAGGAGCAGCCTGCCCAGGGCCAGGGCACAGAGCTCTCTCCACCTTTTTTGAGGGGTGCTTCCCCACACCCAGTCTATAAGCAGAGTGTCCACCCCCAGCCCGCATCACCCGGGCCTCACCTTCCTGGTTGGAGCCAAACCTTAGGAAAGCATGGCCCATCTCCACGAGCAGCGCAAAAGCATTCTTCCGTGCGCCCACCGACACCTCCTTGGTGCACAGAATCACCTGGCCAAGACAGCCCCATCAGCATCTGCTCCCTAAGCCATCCGGCCGGGCAGCGAATCGAGTCCCCCGACCCCCATCACTGCCCTCCCTGGATCCCGAGGCCCTTAAGAGCTACATTCCAGGGAACCTCTCTAAAATACACCTGCACACTCACCTCTGGGACGAGGGCAGTGATGAACTCCTCGTGCTCAGCTGAGAGCTTCCTCACGATGTGTAGGAGGCACTTCAAACGGGGCTGTGGGCAGGGGGCTACCAGTCAGGACCCCTCAATGCTACCTCCACCCCACAAGCCTCAACAGTGGCTCCTTTCCTGGTGTTGCCCTAGAGCCCTCACCCTCTTGGCGGGCGAGGAGGTGCTTCGCAGCGAGTCCAGCAGCGTCTTCTTCAGGTCCTCCAGGTGGCTCTGCACGAAGAGGGCCCCGGGGCCCTGAGGACTGGCACACACCTCCTCCAGCACTCGGTAGGCCTTCTTCTGCACCCCGTGGGCCTTACTCTGGCAGACAGGAACGGGTGAGGGAGGCCTGGGGCTCACCCCCGTCCAATGCCATTCATGGAGCATCCCCCAGTACTGGAGGGATTCTGAGCAGAAGCGGGCCCTGCCCCGCGGGGGCTCACGTGGCCTGACAGAGGACCAGTGGAATGTGGACAGCAAGTGGTTAACTCCTGGGCAAGGCACAGGGGTTGGGGGTGTGTGCCGTGCGGCCCACCAATCCACTCCACTTGCCCAGCTCCAGACAGTACTCCCTCCAGCGGCCTGAGCTCATGGTGCCTGGCACGTGCCAAGGCCTGCACACCTGCTGCTCTTTCCAGCCGGAGCACTCCTCTCTCACCTTCCAAGACTGACAACTCCTTGCTCCTCCAAGATAGCTCTCTGTCACACTCCCCCAACCCCCAACCCCGGACACCTTTCCTGAGGTGAGGTGACCTGGCCCTGGATTTCCATGTCCACCTGCAGTGCTGCCCCAGAGCACTTCTCACACTATTAGGTAACTGCTACTAAACTGTGGCAGTGGGGGCAGCTTTCAGGGGGTCAGTGGTGGGCTGAGACCTGCAGAGTTGCTGGCCACAGCAGAGGGCATTTCAAGCCTAGGACCTAAACCCTGCAAAGGCACAGACGGGGCCTGTTATATCAGGGGGCCTTAAGGCAGCTGAAGGAGGCTGCAGCAGGGGTAGAGGAGAGTGGAATGGGTGGGATGAAGCTCAGGCCGGTCTGGGATGGGCCTGGGGAGTAAGCCAGGCAAAGAAGCATGGCCTTGGTTCTACAAGAGTCACTCAGCAGGCAAGGCCTAAGCACTGCTGTGCATTTCAGTCCCTTTGGGACCTACAAGACAGATGGGCTACACAGGACACAAAGGGAAGCCACTGCAGGAGAAAGCAGACAGGGACCTGATCTTGGGAAACAGCAAGGGATAAAGACATGAGAACAGGCCCCACCTTCCCACAACCCACCTGCCCCCAAGCGTGGCTGTGTGGGGCTCCTGGCCACTGAGGCTCACCTCTAGGTAGGGCCGGATGGTGGAGTACAGCTTGCTGATTGCGGCTTCGTCAGCACACGGAGCCAAGGCCACGACCAGGTCCAGGACAGACAATCTGCTCGGGGCAAGAGACCAAGGAGAGGGGTGGGGAGCTGGAGAAGGGCGCAGACTACCAGTGTTCTTATGTCTACTGGGTACGGGGAGGTGGGAGAAATCAGGGTGAGGACAAGGGGCTTGAAGGAGCTCATGAACAGTAATAGCTAGCACCTAATTGAGCATTCATCACGTACCAGGCACTGTTCCTGGTGTTTTACACTTGCTAACTCCTTCAATCCTCATAGCAACCTTGTTGCAAGAACGATTATCATGCCCATTTTACAGAGGAGGTCTTAGAGGCAGAATGGATAAGTAATTTGTCCAAGGTCACACAGCCCATAAGTGATGGGGCTGGGATCAGAACCTGGGCAATGTGTCTCCTGGGTCCTTGTTCCTCCCTAGCAGACTAAATAGTCTCTCCAGGAAGAAGGAACTAGTCAGCACAGCCTCTCAGCACAGCCTAGACAATTAATACCTCAAGACTTCCTTAAATAATGCAAGAGGGAACCCACAGTGTTCTGCCAGATGCACCCTCCAGCTCCCTGGGATGCTCCAGCTCAAGTGGGAGGCCCTGAGCGTGTTACCTGGTAAAGTCAGAGCTGGCAGGGTCGAGCACCTTCTCACTGGCTTTTTCCAGGAGACTGTTCACCAACTTGAGGCCCCGACGGAATGAGGAGGAAAGAGTCGTTGAGGAGGAGCGAAAGAAAGCAGCAATGGCAGCAGTCCCAGAGTGGCCTCCCCACCACCAGCAGCCCCCAGCCCTGCCCAAGCCACGACTGCTGGTATGTGCTCCAGAACGCAGAGACCCACATGAGCCCTGGTGGGTAGGGTCTCTGCCTCTCTGACACTGCCCACCTGAGAGCTACCCTCCTCCCTCCTGCCCTCCCTCTCATGGCTCACCTGAGTGTCAGTGATGGTGAGGTAAGTTCTGATGGTTTCCAGCACAGCCCGGCGAGGGGCTGGAGTGTCCCCAGCTGCCACAGGCTGCCCGTACAGGTTGAAGAGGATCGGCAGAAAGTTCTTAGCAAAACGACTCACTTCAACACGGTCGGCCTCTGGCAAAAGGACCAAAGTTTGCACTAAACGCACAGGAGTTGACTGTGCCTCAGTGGCTGCTGGGGCTGTGGCCCAGAGGCCTTCTCTTAGGGGAGCTGGCAGGACTTGGAACTCACAGGTTGGGGGCTCTCTGTGGCAGGAGCTGAGCCAGGGCATGGAGAGCCTGCTGCCCCAGTGGCCCGTGGTCCTCAATGGCTCCAACCCCAGGGAGCCAGCAAAGTGGCAGCCACAGAGTAAAGCCTTCGACACTAACTGAACAAACCCGCAGCAGCTGTCAGCACACTGGAAGTAAAGGTAAGAGGGAAGGGTGGTTTCCAGCCTCCTACCATCCCCTGGGGTCTGCAGCAGAAGCAGCAAAGGATGAGCCCCAGAGGCAAGTCTCTGTGACTCTGCTTGGAAAGGAGCGTAGCAAACCAGGGGATAGGGCCAGGGACCTGTGTCATCCTCCCCAGCCCCCACGCCCACAGCCCACACGTACCTGCCTGGCAGCCCTTGGTGATGAGGGTACGCAGGGCCTGGCACACAGTGACCCTCAGGTCTGGACGCTCGCTGATGGCCGTGCCCAGCGTCCGTGCCAGCCCTTTGAAGGAGGTGGCCACATCCGTGGGCCTCGTGCAGAATCCAGGCAGAAGTGTCCAGATCTGGAGAAGGAGGGGACAATAAAGGAAAGTGACATGCAGCCACCCGTGCCCCTGTGTGCTTCTCCCCACCCCCTCCCCTAGTTGACCCTTACCTGCCACTGGAGTGTGTCGTAGATCTTAGACTCCACTGTGCTGCCTGCCTGAGCCAGGTCCATGGCTGCAGTGTGACACAGGGACAGAGTATGAGCCCAGCACCCTCATAGCCAACAGCCTTATTACCAAACCAAAGCAGAAGCCCAATGATGAGGACAGCAATATGGGTGACTTCCCCCCATCCCCATAAATTAAATCATACCTGTTCATTCTAAAATACTAAAATGAACCTATAATACACAGAAAGCAAACGTCTCTTCATACTCCCACTCCCCCAGAGATAGCCTCTGTTTCTTTTTTTTTTTTGAGACAGAGTCTTGCTCTGTTGCCCAGGCTGGAGTGCAGTGGCGCGATTTCGGCTCACTGCAAGCTCCACCTCCCAGGTTCACGCCATTCTCCTGCCTTAGCCTCCCGAGCAGCTGGGACTACAGGTGTCTGTCACCATGCCTGGCTAATTTTTTGTATTTTTAGTAGAGACGGGGTTTCACCATGTTACCCAGGATGGTCTTGATCTCCTGACTTCGTGATCCGCCCGCCTCAGCCTCCCAAAGTGCTGGGATTACAGGCGTTAGCCACTGTGCCCAGCTAGCCTCTGTTTCTTGTAACTGTTTTATACTTCTTTAAACACATGCCCACTTTTTTTGTGTTTTTTTTTTTTTTTGAGACAGGGTCTCACTTTGTGGCCTAGGCTGGAGTGCAGTGGTGCAATCTGGGCTCACTGCAGCCTTGACCTCCCAGGCTCATGTGATCTTCCTACCTCAGCCTCCCAAGTAGCAGGGACTACAGGCGCACATGCCACCACACCCAGCTAACTTTTTGTAGACACAAAGTTTCACCACGTTGCCCAGACTGGTCTCGAATTCCTAAGTTCAAGCGATCCACATGCCTCGGCCTCCCAAAGTGCTGGGATTACAGGTGTATAACACTGCGCCCAGCCACATGCCCACTTTTAAAAACATAAACAGCCTGGGCGCGGTGGCTCACGCCTGCAATCTCAGCACTTTGGGAGGCTGAGGTGGGCGGATCATGAGGTCAGGAGATCGAGACCATCCCAGCTAACACGGTGAAATCCCGTCTCTACTAAAAATACAAAAAATTAGCCAGGCGTAGTGGGGGGCGCCTGTAGTCCCAGCTACTCAGGAGGCTGAGGCAGGAGAACGGTATGAACCCGGAAGGTAGAGCTTGCACCAAGGACGGAGTCTTGCTATGTTGCCCAGGCTGTTCTTGAATTCTTGGCCTCACACAATCCTTCTGCCTCAGCCTCTCAGAGTGTTGGGATTACAGGCGTAAGCCACTGCCTCAGCCTGCCGAGTAGCTGGGATTACAGGCACGTGCCACCATGCCCAGCTAATTTTTGTATTTTTAGTAGAGACGGGATTTCACCGTGTTAGCCAGGATGGTCTCGAACTCCTGACCTCATGATCCGCCCATTTCAGGGGTTTCTCCATGTTGTTTAGGCTGGTCTGGAACTCCTGACCTCATGATCCACCCATTTCAGCCTCCCAAAGTGCTGGGATTACAGGCATGAGCCACTGTGCCCGGCCTTACTTTCTTCTCTAAGCACTTCCTGTATATTCTCACAAGATCATGTGTGAAACCAGGAAACCATGCCCTAGAGCAGGGTTTCTCAATCTTGACAATGTGGAAATTTTAGGCCTGGTACTTTTTGTTGTGTGAGGCCGTACTGTGCATTGCAGGGTGCTTAGCAGCATCCTGACCTCTATCCACTAGATGCCAGAGCACCCTTCCCGCAACGGTAACAACCAAAAATGTCTCCAGGCATTGCCAAATGTCCTACAGGCAGCAAAATCACCCCCCTTGTTGAGAACCACTGCCCTAGACCAGGAGTCAGCCAATTTTTTGTGCAAAAGGGCCAGTACTTTAAGCTTGGCAGGCCATATGATTTATATTTTTCTTTTTTTGTTTTTTGAGACAGACTCTCACTCAGTTGCCCAGGCTGGAGTGCAGTGGCGCGATCTCAGCTCACTGCAACCTCCGCCCCGCTCGGGTTCAAGTGATTCTCCTGCCTCAGCCTCCCGAGTAGCTGGGATTATAGGCACCCACCATCATGCCTGGCTAATTTTTGTATTTTTAGTAGAGATAGGGTTTCACCATGTTGGCCAGGCTGGTCTCAGGCTCCTGACTTCAGGTGCTCTACTCGCCTCAGCCTCCCCAAGTGCTAGGATTACAGGTGTGAGCCACTGTGGCCAGCCCACAATACATATGATTTCTATCACAATAACTCTGTCATTAAAAAGTAGTGTGACAGGCTGGGCATGGTGGTTCCCGCCTGTACTCCCAGCACTTTGGGAGGCCGAGGCAGGCAGATCATCTGAGGTCAGGAGTTTGAGACCAGCCTGGCCAACATGGTGAAACTCCATCTGTACTAAAAACACAAAAAATTTTTAAAAAGTGAGCTGGGTATGGTGGCATGTGCCTGTAGTCCTAGCTACTTGGGAGGCTGAGGCAGGAGAATCGCTTGAATCCGGGAGGCGGAAGTTGCAGTGAGCTGAGATCACGCCACTGCACTCCAGCCTGGGTGATAGAGCAAGAATAAATGTGGCTGTGTTCCAATAAAATTTTATTTACAGGCTGGGCACAGTGGCTCATGCCTGTAATCCCAACACTTTGGGAGGCCAAGGCAGTTGGACCGCCTGAGGTCAGGCGTTCGAGATCAGCCTGGCCAACATGGTGAAACCCTGTCTCTACTAAAAATACAAAATTAGCTGGGCGTGGTGGCAGATGCCTGTAATCCCAGCTCCTCGGGAGGCTGAGGCAGGAGAATCTCTTGAACCCAGGAGGCGGAGATTGCAGTGAGCTGAGATCGCGCCATTGCACTCCAGCCTGGGCAAAAAGAGCGAGAGTTCGTCTCAAAAAAACCAAAAAAACAAGAAAATTTATTTACAAAAACAGACAGTGGATGAAATAGTTTAGCAATGCTGCCCTAGATCCTCAAAATCCAATGAAAACGAAAATCTCCTGAAGCCATCACTAGGTCGAGCAATGTAACCCGACGCTCTGCCTATCCTCATGTAGGCCTGAGTCTGCCTAACACAGGTCAGGAGTAAACTAGAGGATAAATGGAGAGAGGAGACCATGATCACGAAGGATAAGAAACTATGTCTGAAAGGAGAGGGGCAGGGGATTGGGGATGTGCAGCCTGAAGAAAGAACACCTCTGGGGTAATCATCATTTTCAAATACACATATATCACCTACAGTCGCGCATCGCTTGACAGGGTGCGTTCTGAGAAATGCGTTGGTAGGTGATTTTATTGTGTTAATAGCATAGAGTGTATTTACACAAACCTAGATGGCACAGCCCCTACACACCTGGGCTATGTGGGGTAGTCTATTGCTCCTAGGATAAAACCTGGACAGCATGTTGCTGTACTGAGTGCTGCAGGCAACTGTAATACAATGCTAAGTATGTGTATATCTAAACACAGGTAAATACTGAAAAAGTACAGTAAAATACGGTATTATCATCTTATGAGACCACCATCATTGAAACGTCATGTGGTGTGTGACTGTATATGTATGTACATATATACTCATATATATAAATACACCTGGCTAGGCGTGGTGGCTCACATCTGTAATCCCAGCACTTCAGGAGGCCGGGGCGGGCAGATCACCTGAGGTCAGGAGTTTGAGACCAGCCTGGCTGCCATGGCAAAACCCTGTCACTACTAAAAATACAAAAATTAGCCAGGTGCAGTGGTGGGTGCCCGTAGTCCCAGCTACTCGAGAGGCTGAGGCAGGAGAATCACTTGAATTGGGAAGGTGGAGGTTGCAGTGAGCCGAGACTGCACCACTGCAGTCCAGCCTGGGAGACAGAGTGAGACTCCATCTCAAAAAAATAAACAGGCCGGGTGCGGTGGCTCACGCCTGTAATCCCAGCACTTTGGGAGGCCAAGGCGGGCAGATCACAAGGTCAGGAGATCCAGACCATCCTGGCTAACAGGGTAAAACCCTGTCTCTACTAAAAATACAAAAAAGCCCGGCGTGGTGGCGGGCGCCTGTAGTCCCAGCTACTCGGGAGGCTGAGACAGAAGAATGGCGTGAACCTGGAAGGCGGAGCTTGCAGTGAGCCGAGATCGTGCCACTGCACTCCAGCCTGGGCGACACAGCGAGACTCTGTCTCAAAAAATAAAAAAAGTAAAAAAAATAAATAAATAAAAAAATAATAAAAATATATACCTACAGGCTGGGCATGGTGGCTCACGCCTGTAACCCCAGGACTTTGGCAGGCCAAGGCAAGTGGATTACCTGAGGTCAGGAGTTCAAAACCAGCCTGGTCAATATGGTGAAACCCCATTTCTACTAAAAATACAAAAAATTAGCCGGGTGTGGTGGTGGGCACTTGTAATCCCAGCTACTCGAGAGGCTGAGGCAGGAGAATCGCTTGAACCTGGGAGGCAGAGGTTGCAGTGAGCTGAGATCAGCCACTGCACTCCAGCCTGGGCAACAAGAGCAAAACTCCGTCTCAAAAAAAATAATAATAAAGCAAATAAATAAATAAATAAATACACCTAGAAGTATATAAAAGTATATATACGTATAAACAAATGTATCACAAACTTTTACAAAATCGATCTCAAGGGCTTGCGTGAGGAAGAAGGGGCACAGCTGTTCTCTGTGATCCAAAGGGGAAGAACAAGGCCCAGCTGGGGCAGCTCCATGTGGAGGCAGCTCCTGTCTCACAGGGCAAGCTCTGCCACAGGGCGGGCTACCTGGTCACGCCTCGGAGCAGCAGGGAGGGAGACAGGCACTCGAGCACTGGCTGGCCAGCTGCTCGGCAGAGGGATGTTGTCAAATGTCTTGAAGGCTGGATGTGTGGGACTCAGCACCCTTCCCAATCCCATCTGTGAAGCCTTCAGGACTGTGGGGAGCCTCAGGTCACACACAGGCACTTCTACCTTTGCTCTTCAGGGTGTTAGCCAAGGGCAAGAAGTAGGTGGTGAAGAAACCAAGTCGCGTTTCCTGAACGTGGTCTCGGATGACAGGTAGCAGCCAGCTCCGTGGGAAATCCAGAGTCTCCCTGGGAGGAGAATGGGAAGAACCCAGTGAGGACGAGGGGACAGCCCTGAGGGCAGTGCATAGCGTACTGAGCCCAGGACAGAGCGAGACCTCCTCTGGCCCCTCCTGCCGAGCCCTGCACTGACACAGACTTTAGTCCACAGCAGCAGACATCCTTTCCAGGGGAGAGAATAAGTCTGGGGCTTGTCAGGAAGCCAGCCAAGGCCACACTTACTCAGAGCCATCAATTTCCAAAGGCACAGCCTGCAGCACCACCTCAGGTCCCATACTGGTCACCGCAGCCCCCACTGCCTGGTCGAGAGCCGCCGTGTGGGGGAAATGAGGGGAGAGGCGCAGGTCACACAGGGACTGGAGGCACTGGAGCAGAGATGAGTGACCACACATCAAGACATGCTCAAAAGCTGGGACCCATGACAAGACCCCGCCGAAGGATGAGGCTGGAATTCTGGGCCTGGGTTCAACGCTACACCAGAGGGTACAGAGTGAGAACCCAATTAACCACTGGTGACTATAAAATCCCAGGGCCTAGGATTTTACAAAATTCTGTTACATTTAACGACATATAAAAATTAGGAAATTTCAACACAAATGTAGATTTCCAGTTTATCTTCGAAAATGGGACAAATTTATCTTGTCTGCATGCAACAATTAGCAAATCAGCAGGCGCTGAGGAGACAAAGCTGCACCCTTGGGTTCACCCGGGCCACAGCCCTCCCCCAGTCACACTTTCATGGCCCTGCCTGGCCTCTTGTATAAAGCCAAATTGGTCAACCTAATCTATGAGGGCTCCGGCCAGGCCTCTTGAGGGAGACCCTGTCCTCCCACTACGGTTCCTTTTCTCCAGCATGGGAGGGAGTCAGCGAGGAAGGCCCCACAAGGCCAGGAGCTGCTGCCTCTGCTGATGTGGGACCAGTCTGGGGGCTTCCTCAGGTCCCTACTCTCTCCTGGACTAGGGTCTGCTCAGCATCCCTGAGTGATCCCTGATCCTTAAATGGTTAACCCTGGAGGAACCTTCCTGGAACCTAGGGCTGTTGAGAACATCAACGCTATACTCACTGGTTACAGGAAACTTAGATAACTGAAATGTAAAAGATAAGGGCTGGGGGTAAGGGAAAGCAAATAGATTCCCCAAGCTTCAAAACCAGCAACTCCAGCAAAGGCTAGTGAGCAGGTGGGGGGACTCCCACCCTTTTTCCTGCCCCTCCCTTATTGGCTCAGTCACCTTCCAGGGGATACTGCATGGGGCATCTGCTATGGCCCTGTCAGGGTAGGGTGGGGAGCAGAGTGCAGATAACAGACACACATGCCCTCCAGGAGCCCTCAGTCCAAGGGCCAGCACCACCTTCTGCCCTGGCCCCAGTCGCTCCCCACTCACCTTCCTCATCACAGGGTGGGCCTGTCTCCCACACACCTCGAAAAAGACACACAGCAGCTGCAACACGGAGCTCCAGGCCGCATGGAATTTGTATGTCAGGCCCTCCTCCACTGCCCTGCCAAGGGAGCGGCGCAGTCAGGGCCACGGTCACACGCCACCCTGTACCCCCTACCAGAGAAAGTCAATGACCAGCACCCTGAGCTACAGATGCTAGCTGGCCAGCAAGAATGGGGCCCCAGAACAGACAACGGAAGAGAACTAACATTTGTGACATGCCCACACTCCATATGTGAAGAGTTTAATTTAGATAATGCTAGTGCTTAAAGAAAAATTGATGAGGTGGTTATCTGACCCAACTTCAGATGGGGAAACCACTAGGAAACCAAGAGGTAAGGTGTGGCTAAAATATGGCAGGCGCTCAAGTCCACGGTAGCTGCTCTGACAGATGTTCAGTAAGCAGCCTGCAATCCCGTAAAGCACTGCCACTGCAAGCCTGGCCCACAGCAGGTGGACAGTGGAGCATTCGTATTATATAGAACTTTCCTCAAGGTACCACCATCCCTTCCTAATGCGGACCCCATATCCTCACCTGAACATCTTGGCAACAGACTGGGCAGGGCCCGAGGCTGAGGAGGTCACGGAGCCAACATCAGCCATGTGGGGAGCCACGCATTCCTTCAGGATCTCCTGCAAAGAGAGGCCACAGGCTTTCTGGGCTCAAGGTAGCCCCCCAGGACCACTCTCCCCTCCCAGGCGATAGCTTCCTGGGAGTCTAAGAAGCTTCAAAGAAACCTATCTCCCATTTTGAGAGCGGCCTCTCTGGGCCTGAGCTGGTAGCCTGGGGCCAGTGCTGGGAAAGACAGGGCAGCCCGCAGAAGCCCCTGTGTTCTCTGCTTCCTCAGCTAAAGTTGCAGTACCTTGAGGCTCTGCGTGGCAGCAGTCACCACTTGCGAGTGTGGGGAAAGGAGGCAGGTCACCGCGGTTCCAAAAAAGCGAGGGAGGTGGCCTAGCCCCAGGTCCCACTGCAACCTGTCAAAACAAAAGGTTTCTGTGGGGCCTGGCCCTGAGCCCTGGGGACCCGGGCAACCAGGGCTCAGGGCTGAGATGGCCCAGGTCTGAAAACAATCACAAACCCACTGATCTGCAGGGCTCCACAGGGCCCTTCGGGTGGGTGGTTTTTAAAAAGGCACTATCATTCAAGTAATAACTACATGTGGTAAAAAATTCAAACAGGTCTTCAAGGTGTAAAATGAAGGGCATGCCTTCCCCAACTCACCCTTCTGGCCTGACCCTTATATGCATTTCCCAGGGGAAAATCAAGGTTAAGTTTCTTAAATATCCTTCCAGAAGTTCTAAAACGCACAAACATAAAAATAGTAACTTCTGTTAACTTTTTTTTTTTGCAGTGGTGCAATCATAGCTCACGGAGTCTCAAACTCCTGGGCTCAAGCGATCCTCCCACCTCAGCCTCCTGAGTAGCTGGGGCTATAGGCACAAGCCACCATGCTCAGCTATCTTTTTATTTTTTGTAGAGACAGGATCTCACTGTGTTTCCCAGGTTAGTCTCCACCTCCTGGTCTCAAGTGATCCTCCTGTCTTGGCCTCCCAAAGCCCTGTGATTCAGGTGTGAGCCACAGCACCTGGCCTGGTAGCATTTATATAACTCTTTATCATATACCAACCATTGATATAACATACATCCATTTAAACCTTGTAAAAACCAATGAGATAAATCCTGTTATTTTTCTATTTTATAGATGAGGAAAGACACAGAGAAATCAAGTAACTTGCCCAAGGCCACCCAGCTTGGCAATGGGGTCAGGATTCACATCCTTAGCAATGTGGTTCCAGAGCATACATAGAGAAACAATCACACCATACCTGCTATTCTATGTCTTGCTTTTTCCCAGTATATCTTGGAATTCTTTCCACGTAAGTGCACATACAACCACTTCGACTGTTTTTTGTTTTTTGGGTTTTTATTTGAGATAGGGTCACCTTGTCACCCAGGCCGGAGCGCAGTGGTGCGATCTCAGCTCACTGCAACCTTCACCTCACAGGTTCAAGCGATTCTCGTGCCTCAGCCTCCCAAGTAGCTGGGATTACAGGTGTGCACCACCACACCCAGATAATTTTTGTATTTTTAGTAAAGATGAAGTTTTGCCATTTTGGCCAGGCTAGTCTCAAACTCCTGGCCTCAAGTGATCTGCCCACCTTGGTCTCCTAAAGTGCTGGGATTATAAGTGTAAGCCACTGTGCCAAGCCCACTTTGATTGTTTCTAATGGCTGCACAGTACTTCATTGTTTATATTTCACCCCTCCATGGGACATTTAGCTTGCTTCCAGTTTTTATGTGTTACCTAGAGTGCAATGATAAGCATCCTGGGATGCACACTAGAGCCTGACTGTGGGTGTGCTCCTGCAGGATGAAATCTGAGAAGTGGTGAATGGGGTGATTTTGCCATTTTTGGACACCTCCTAGTAAAGGCAGTTTGGTGCAGGAAAAAGAATGTGGGCTGGGCAGACCTGGGCCGGGCAGACCTAGGCCAGAGACCTGACCTTACTCATCAGGGGCTGTGTGACTAGCTCACTCACAGAGCCTCGGTTTCTGGCTTATAAATTGGGGCTAAACGCTTCCTCATGGGGTTGCCTTGATTAGTGAAAGGAAACACAGATGAAGAGTGTGTGGCACACGCCTGGGTGAGAGCAGGCCGCCTGGGTGAGAGCAGGCTGCGGGAACCGTTCAGCTGCGGAGAAGACAGGTCCAGCAAAACACAGCCACGAGGCCTAAGAGACCCCTGCCTCCCTCCATGCAGGTCACCAACTGGTTACTGTATACTCAATTTCTTCTCAGCCTTATTCCAGAAAAGTGGAATTACTATTAAGTGGCCAAGCCCGAACCTGAAAGTATGCAGACACAAAGCAGAAAGTCGGTTCATGGGACTACAGAACCTAGAGAAGGGAGCCACCAGTCCAGGCGAGTGGAGTGGAGCGACAGAAAGGATATGCAATGGCCAGGAAACTAAGTGCACAGGAAGACACAGCCAGGGAGCAGCAAGAGGCAGGGTGAAACTCAGGCCTCAACCTGGGACGCAGGGCTCACAGCCCACCTTGCTGCTCCTCATAGCTGGCTGGCAAACGCTCTGGCAGGAATCAGACCCTGTTAGAACAAGCTGCACCGTCCTACCCCGTGCCTCACAAAAACAAGAGCTGCTCTGTAGCTCATTTGACACGGAGATGCCGTCAGGCCCCGAGAGGCTGAATAGCATATCCAGCCTCTGAATGGAGGCCCTGAGCACCCCCAACCTCAAAAGCCAGGACGGAGGCCCTGAGCACCCCGAACCTCGGCAGCCAGGACAGAGGCCCTGAGAACTCCGCAACCTCTGCAGCCTGGACAGAGGCCCTGAGGACCCCCAACCTCGGCAGCCAGGACGGTGGCCCTGAGGACCCCCAACCTCGGCAGCCAGGACGGAGGCCCTGAGGACCCCACAACCTCGGCAGCCAGGACAGAGGCCCTAAGGACCCTTCCCAGCCGGGCGCGGTGGCTCAAGCCTGTAATCCCAGCACTTTGGGAGGCCGAGATGGGTGGATCACGAGGTCAGAAGATCGAGACCATCCTGGCTAACACGGTGAAACCCCGTCTCTACTAAGAAATACAAAAAACTAGCCGGGCGAGGTGGCGGGTGCCTGTAGTCCCAGCTACTCGAGAGGCTGAGGCCGGAGAATGGCGTGAACCCGGGAGGCGGAGCTTGCAGTGAGCTGAGATCCGGCCACTGCACTCCAGCCTGGGCTACAGAGCGAGACTCCGTCTCAAAAAAAAAAAAAAAGGACCCTTCCCAACCTTGGCAGCCAGGACGAAGGCCCTGAGGACCCCCGACCTCAGCAGCCTGGACACAGGCCCTAAGCACCCCCACCTCGGCAGCCTGGATAGAGGCCCAGAGCACCCCCACGTCGGCAGCCTGGACAGAGGCCCTAAGCACCCCTCCTTCATCCGTACCTCACCAGGTTGATGTGGGCTTTCTCCATGACCTTAAGCCAGGCTAGCAGGGGCTGTAAATCATTCTCACTGGGAACATAGTCGTACAGGGCCTAAAGGTGGGAATAAGCAGGTGACTAAGCATGTGGGGTCTGCAACAGCCCAATGACCATGACCCCTTCCCATCCTGGCACCAGCAATGTCCTGGGTACAGTGCTTGTGACCCTGGCACTCACAGCCCCCTTGGCTTTCCCAGATCCTGCCTCTCCCTTCTCCACGAAGCCCTCCCGGCTCTGATTCTTTGGGAGAACAGCCTCTAGGAGCAGCGGAATATCATGGCTCACACACTCCTTTGTGCCTCTGACAAAAGCCAGAGGCCTTCTTTGGGGAAAAAAAGCCGTACATTTTGCTAACACTTTGGGGGATCTGTTCCCCCTCCCAAAATCCATCCCAGACCTCTAAGGTCGAAAGCCCTGCTCAAGGTATCTGTGAGCACCACGAGACTATGCCAAAACAGTTCATTAAAGTTAACTAGGTCAAGGGTCAAGGTCCCAGCTCCTGGGGACACTGATGTGAATTTGATGGCTGGACTCCAATCCTCCTTCCCCGTCTACTGGCCTCTTCCACTGGGACAACCCAGCCCAGCCAACCTCACTCTGTAGACAAGGCGCAGAGCCAGTGCCCCCAGCACAGCCTCCCAAGGGACCCCCCTCCACAATGCCCCCACACCCCACCAACAGGCCTCACCGTGATGATCTGGGCGTTGAGCTCTGCCGACAGGGTGCTCAGGCCAGGCCTGGCATGGAAGAGGCTGTGAAAGGCCTGCATGGCACAGGCTGTCACCAGCTGGAGGGGGACACACAGGCTTAGAAAGGAACTACAAAGCTGGCCCTGGACCCCTCAACATTCCACTCCACTCTGTGTGCTAGGGAGTTAAGGGCCCCCTGAACCTCACACATGCCCCCTGCACAGAGACACCCTGAGGACTGCCACCTTAGTAAGACATGGAAGCCCCTGAAAAAGTTTTAAATGATTTAAAAAGACAGAAACATTAACAAAATGGTTTTAACATAACAGCCAAAAAAGCAGGCTATAAACGGTCTGCATGCTATAATTACAGCTTTTTTTTTTTTTTTGAGATAGAATCTCACTCTGTTGCCGGATACAGGGATGAGACCAATACAGATGCATGCCACTGTGCCTGGCCAATTTTTAAATTTTTATAAAGATAGAGTCTTGTCTTACTATGTTGCCCAAGCTGGTCTCAAATTGCTTGCCTCCTGCCTTGGCCTCCCACGTGCTAAGGTTACAGGTGTGAGCCACCGCTCCTGGCCTTTACATGTTTTATCATGTATATTTGTTTACCCAAAGAGAAAATGTCTGAAAGGATAACCAGAAAGTTATTCGCATTGTCTACCTTAGGAAACAGAATTTGGAAGGAAGGAGATTTTTACTTTATACACTTCTGACTTTTTTTTTCCTTTTAAACAATGATCATATTATTTATATTTTCAATTTTAAAAATATGTATGTAAATAAACACTACAAAAGAATACACAAGGCTGGGCGCAGAGGCTCACACCTGTAATCCCAGCACTTTGGGAGGCCGAGATGGGCGGATTACGAGGTCAGGAGATCGAGACCATCCTGGCTAACATGATGACACCCCGTCTGTACTAAAAATACAAAACAGCAGCTGGGCATGGTGGCAGGCGCCTGTAGTCCCAGCTACTCAGGAGGCTGAAGCAGGAGAATGGTGTGAACCCGGGAGGCGGAGTTTGCAGTGAGCCAAGAACACACCACTGCACTCCAGCCGGGGCCACAGAGCAAGACTCTGTCGCAAAAAAAAAAAAAAAAAAAAAAAGAGAATACACAGTGAGTTGGTGGGGTATCTGTGAGGGGGGATTGGTTCCAGGACTCCCCATGGACATAAAAAACTACCAATGCCCAAGTCTCTATTTTAAATGGTGTAATATTTGCATATAACCTACATGCATTCTCCCATATACTTTAAATCACCTGGATTACTTATGATACGTAATGCAACATAAATGCTGTGTAAATAGTTGCTACACTCTGTTGTCTAGGGAATAATGACACGGAAAAAACACTGTACATATTCAATACAGAAGCAAGCAACCGTTTTCTTTTTCCTGAATATTTTCTTTTCTTTTTCTTTCTTCCTTTTTTTCCTTTTTCTTTTTTTTTTTTTTCCTGACACAAGGTTCTTGCTCTGTTGCCCAAGCTGGAGTGCAGTGGCATGACCAGAGCTCACTGGGTTCACTGCAGCCTTGACCTCCTGGGCTCAAGCAATCCTCCCACTTCTACCTCCCAAGCAGCTGGGACTATAGGCACGTGCCGCCATGCCCAGTTTCCAAATATTTTCAATCCAAGGTTGGTTGAATTTATGGCTTTGGGACCCACACATACAAAGGGCTGACTGTATAAAGATTTACAGAAATGTGCCAGAAATGGTAGAAATACAGGAAATCATTTTTCATGTGTCTTTAAAGCTGCTAAAAAAAAATTGGGTGGCTCACGCCTGTAATTCCAGCACTTTAGGAGGCTGAGGCAGGCGGATCACCTGAGGTCGGGAGTTCAAGACCAGTCTGACCAACATGGAGAAACCCCATCTCTACTAAAAGTACAAAAAATTAGCCAGGCGTGGTGGTACATGCCTGTAATCCCAGCCACTCGGGAGGCTGAGGCAGAAGAATTGTTTGAACCCAGGAATCAGAGGTTGCAGTGAGCCAAGATTGCGCCATTGCACTCCAGCCTGGGCAACAAGAGCGAAAATCCATCTCAAAAAAAAAAAAAAAAAATTTGGTATGGGTACATAGAGCTGGGGCAGGAGGGTTTACCAGCCCACTACAGATCCACCCTGACTCTGACCTGATCTCTGAGGTCAGCTTCCATCTGGAAGAGGACTCTGATATGGCCTGGCCTAGCCAAACACCACAGATTGATGTAGTACCGTTGGTTTTAGCCTAAGAACACAGGCAGGGAGACCCCAGGCCCTGCATTTTGACTGACCAGCGAGTTCCTCAAATGCCACCACTGCAGACCCCCCTTCCTCTAGCTCTTGGGCCTGAGCTCACCACATGGCTCAAGGTCATGACCCTGAGGAGAGTCTCACTGCAGCTCTTCACCAGGCCTTCTGGGAAGCAGGGCAGCAGGTCCTTCAGCAGCGTCAGCATGTGCAGCGTGGTGGTGGCCTCCTTGGAGCCTGATAGACAGAAGTGGAATTGAAACACCAGCCCCCGCCCTGCAGCAGGCCCTGTCCTGCTCTGCCAGCCACTGCCTCCCATCCACCTGCCCTCCATTGGCTTCCCCACCTCCAGACTTCTCAATCTCCTGGATGCAGAACTTGGCAGTGGAAACGGCAGCAGGATGATGGGCAGGGGCCTTTTCGCCAAACATGAATTCACTGCCCTTGAGGACTGAGCATACTCCATGCTGGGCAGCCTTCCGGATCTGAGGGGCAAGGAGAGCAGGGGACAAGGCCAAATCAGCATTCCACCAGCATCATGGGTGTCTGGCACAAGCACCAACCAATTAGCTTTGGCTGAACATATAGATCCAATGATGATCTAACTACTACAGATCCAGTGCTATGCCAGGGCCTTCATGTGTACAGAATCCTGAGCTGTGAAGCAAGACAAACCTTGGTTCAAATCCCTGCACTACGACTAACTCACCAAATGGCCTTAAGCAAGCCCAACTACCTAATTTCTGAGTTTCAGTATCATCTTTAAAACAGGGGGTTCTTCATTCACTCAATCATCCGGCAAACACGGTGTGTCCACCAAGCCAGGCGCTGTTCTAGGTCCTGGCAAACTGGCAGTGAATAGCAGGCAACGCACCTTCCAGCTGGGAGGCGGAAAACAAATACATAGCAGAAGGTTAAAAAGTACTTTGCAGACAATCAGGCAGGGGCTGCCACTTCTTATACAGTGGTCAGGAAAGTGTCACCACAGTGAAGTGCCACTGCAGCGAGAGCTGAAGAAGGTGAGGAAAAGATCATGTGAGCACCGAGGGAAGGAGGCATGAGAGCATCTGGGCTGATGGTGCTCAGCACTGGGAGTGATTACATGACTGTTATTGTTACCACCTTCTGCCCTAAATTTCCAGAAGAAACAGTGGGGAACCACCACTTCCCAAGCACCTGCCGTAAGCCAGGAGATGCACCAGGCCTGTGAGGAACACTGGAGTCTCCCCACAACTCTGTAGCAAAGCTGGTGTGATTATCTCTATTTCTTTTTTTTTTTCTTTTGAGATGGAGTCTCATTCTGTTGCCCAGGCTGGAGTGCAGTGGTGCAATCTTGGCTCACTGCAACCTCTGCCTCCTGGGTTCAAGCGATTCTTCTGCCTCAGCCTCCCGAGTAGCTGGGATTACAAGCGCCCACCACCATGCTCAGCTAATTTTTATATTTTTAGTAGTGTTGAGGTTTCACTCTGTTGGTCAGGCTGGTCTCTAACTCCTGACCTCAAATGATCCTACCACTTTGGCCTCCCAATTCACTGCTCACACCTCGAGCAGTGAATTCAGGATCCAACTCAGGTCTGTGTGACTCCCCCAGCTACGCCACCCTCCCTACCGAGGTAAACAGACATACGGGGAGAGTCCATGTCAACAGGGCAATGGCTGACAAGGCACCAGAGACTCAGACAGGGCTGACAGAGAACAGCCTCCTGGAGGAGGAAGAGCAGCCCCGCCTTCTGCATCTAAATGCATGGTGCCTCAGAGGCAGAAATCAGAAGCCAGTACTCAGGGCAAGCTCCCCGATGCCACTCAGCTAGCCAAGTCTGGGCTGCGCTGGGCCGAGTGGTGGCTGTCCCCTTGTCACATTTTCTCACCTTGGGCTTGGAATGCACCGTGAAGCTCAGCAGCCCATGGTACACCTGAAGGGTCACAGGGTAGCCCCAGGCCTCCAGGTCTTGCTTCCGCAGAAGGGTGGCCAGGCAGGAAAGGACCTGGAAGAAAGTCAGAGCCCTCAGTGCCACCAGCCTTGGCCAGGAGGGAAAAGAGCCCAGGTTCTCACTGACTCCAGAAAATCCCGCCTAAACCCCTCTCAGGGAACATCCAAGCATCACCAAATCAGACAGGCTCTGGGAGATGCCAGATGAGAAACTAAACCCCAGACACTAACCCATCGGAGGACAGAGGTGGAGCCGCTGCTGGCCTGGGCTGACATGACATCCATGAAGGCTTTGGAGGTATCAGAGAACTTCTTAATGAGCACAGGGCTGGGAACACTGTGGGAAAGAACATAGACGGTCACCCCAGAGGATCCCTGAAGAGCAGCTGGTGCAGCCCCTTGTGGTACCAAGGACAGGGCAAGGGGCGCTGGTGGCACAGTCACTCAGCAAGTAAGCAACAAAGTCAGAACAGGTGCCCACCGTTATCAGCCAGCTCAGTGTGCTTTCCACCCGGGATCCCTGCCTCCCTCACCTTCCTACTACCCACTCATAAACTCACACCAATCCTCTCTCCACCTCCCCTGGCAGTTCACAGCTCCAGAAAGCCCGGGGCCAACAACCCCTTCCCTCCCTTCTGCCACTCACTGCTCCAGGGATGCCCTTCCTAGGGGCCAACACTCACACTCCCTGGTATAATGACCCAAATCACCCAGGGCCTTATGTTGTAGAATGCCACCTGATACACAAGTATCTTTTAAATTGTATTCTGTTTTTTTTTTTTGTTTTTTTTTTTTTTTTGAGACAGAGTGTCGCTCTATCACCCAGGCTGGAGTGCAGTGGCGCGATCTCGGCTCACTGCAAACTCCGCCTCCTGGATTCACGTCATTCTCCTATCTCAGCCTCCTGAGTATTTGGGACTACAGGTGCCCACCACCACGCCTGGCTAATTTTTTGTATTTTTAGTAGAGACAGGGTTTCACCGTGTTAGCCAGGATGGTCTTGATCTCCTGACCTCGTGATCCGCCCGCCCCGGCCTCCCAAAGTGCTGGGATTACAGGCGTGAGCCACTGCGCCTGGCCTAAATTGTATTTTAAAATTTGTGGCCGGGCACGGTGACTCACGTCTGCAATCCCAGCACTTTGGGAGGCCGAGGCTGGTGGATCACCTGAGGTCGGGAGTTTGAGACCAGCCTGACAAACATGGAGAAACACTGTATCTACTAAAAATACAAAATTACTGGGCGTGATGGCGCATGCTTGTAATCCCAGCTACTTGGGAGACTGAGGCAGGAGGATCACTTGAACCCGGGAGGTGGAGGGTGGGGTAAGCTGAGATTGCGCCATTGCCCTCCACCCTGGGTAACAAGAGCAAAACTCCATCTCAAAAATAAATAAATAAATAAATTTCTAATTGTGGTAAAATACACATAAGATAAAACATCATTTCGGCCAGGCGCAGTGGTTCACGCCTGTAATCCCAGCACTTTGGGAGGATGAGGCGGGCGGATCACGAGGTCAGGAGATCAAGACCATCCCGTCTAACATGGTGAAACCCCATCTCTACTAAAAATACAAAAAGTTAGCCAGGCATGGTGGCGGGTGCCTGTAGTCCAAGCTACTTGGGAGGCTGAGGCAGGAGAATGGCATGAACCTGGGAGGCGGAGCTTGCAGTGAGCCAAGATGGCGCCACTGCACTCCAGCCTGGGAGACAGAGCAAGACTCCATCTCAAAAAACAAACAAACAAACAAGCAAACAAACAAACCAAACATCATTTCAATGATTTTTAGGTATATCATTCAGTACTGTTAAGTATATTCATGTTGTGGGTTTTTGTTTTTGGAGACAGGGTCTCACTCGTCACCCAAGCTGGAATGTAGTGGTACAATTAGGCTCACTGCAACCTCCACCACCCAAGTAGCTGGGACTACAGGTGCATGCTACCACGCCTAGCTCATTTTTGTATTCTTTTGTAGAGATGAGGTTTTGCCATGTTGCCCAGGCTGGTTTCAAACTCCTGAGCTCAAGCAATCCACCTGCCTCAGCCTCCCAAAGTGCTGGGATTATAGGTGTGTGTCACCACACCCAGCCAAGTACACTCACATTGTTGTGCAATCAATCTCAAGAACTTTTTCATCTTAAAGAATCAAGGTTTTTGGTTTTTTTTTACTTTATTATTTATTTATTTATTTATTTTATTGAGATAGAATCTCACTCTGTCGCCCAGGCTGGACTGCAGTGGCTTGATCTTGGCTCACTGCAACCTCCATATCCTGGGTTCAAGTGATTCTCCTGCCTCAGCCTCCCGTGTAGCTGGGATTACAGCCGTGCACCACCACATCTGGCTAATTTTGTATTTTTAGTAGAGACAGGGTTTCACCATGTTGGCCAGGCTGGTCTCGAACTCCTGGCCGCAAGCAATCCTCCTGCCTCAGCCTCCAAAAGTGCTGGGATTACAGGTGTGACCCACTGCGCCCAGCCATGACTTTTAATTTTTATTACTCAAAACAATTTTCATTTTCTTTCTTTCTTTTTTTTTTGAGACAGAGTCTTACATTGCTGACAGGGTTGCAGTGCAATGGCACCATCTCAGCTCACTGCAACCTCTGCCTACCGGGTTGAAACTAACTCTCCCGCCTCAGCCTCCCGAGTAGCTGAATTACAGGCGCCTGCCACCATGCCCAGCTAATTTTTGACAGGGTTTCACCATGTTGGCCAGGTTGGTCTTGAACTCCTGACCTCAGGTGATCTGCCCACCTCAGCTTCCCAAAGTGCTGGAGTTACAGGTGTAAGCCACAGCATGTAGCCTACCCAGCTAATTTTTGTATTTTTAGTAGAGACGGGGTTTCACCATGTTGGCCAGGATGGTCTCGAACTCCTGACCTCTTGATTCGCCCGCCTCGGCCACCCAAAGTGCTGGGATTATAGGTGTGAACCACCGCACCCAGCCAAAAAAGTTTCATTTTCAATAGAGCTTTCTGACTCTGCTTTTGCCTTCAACACTTTCACAATGATTTTCTGCTCCTCGATAAGGAACGCACACTGGATTCTGTCATGAACACACTTAGCACACATGGAACCAGGGAAGCACTGCAGGCCCTACGGACGTGCCTTTTGTTTTGGACAATCAAATGAGAACTTTAGATCTCACAGCATGAGCTCCTGAAAGTCTGCCTGGGCACACACCACGTGAAGATTCTGGTGCTTTCCCAATCTTCTTGGCATAAAGGTAAATGATTCTATTACCAGAGGTTCAGGACAGCCTAGTTTTGTTAGAGGTTTCTCACTAGAGGCTTATGACGGTATGTCACACGCTGGCCCGTTCTGCGTGCCTCTAGACAGTGGTCATGAAGAGCAAGTATCTTTTTAAGAAACAATTCCCTGATCCTGTTTCTCCTGTCCACATTCCCTTCTCTCTTCCACAAAAAGCCTTGGGGTTCAAAAAGGAGGCAGAACTCACCGCTTCAGGACAAGGTTCAGCAGGTAAGCAACAGCGGCCAGGGACTCCGGGGACTCCACTGCTTCCATTGTTGTCATCTGAGGGCCAGATTGAGGGGGTGTGAATGGATAAAAATTTACACTGAGCAAACAGGAAAAACAGTCGGAGAACATGTGCCCAGCAGAACAGTTGTGACTGAGAACCACAGTATCAGAGGTTCAAATCCTGACTCTGGCATTGTGTGGTTTTAGGCTAGTAATTTAACCTATCTGTGACTCAGTTTCTTAATTTGTAAAGCAGGGAGAGTAATGCTACATACCTTGTAAGTTGTTGTGAGGTTTAATTGAATTAATATATATAAAATACTGCCTGACACATAATTAAAACTATATATATGTGGCTGGGCGCGGTGGCTCATGCCTGTAATCCCAGTACTTTGGGAGGCCGAGGCGGGCAGATCACAAGGTCAGGAGTTCGAGACCAGACTGGCCAACATGGTGAAACCTCATGTCTACTAAAAATACAAAAAGTAGCTGGGCGTGGTGCAGGTGCCTATAATCCCAGCTACTCGGGAGGCTGAGGCAGGAGAATCGCTTGAACCCAGGAGGCGGAGGTTGCAGTGAGCCGAGATTGCGCCAATGCACTCCAGCCTGGGCGACAGAGCGAGACTCCGTCTCAAAAAAAAAAAAAACAAAAAATAACACTATAAACATGTTTATGTGCATATATATATAGAGAGAGATAGACAGTTTTTTTGAGAGACAGGGCCTCCCAGGTTAGAGTACAGATATGATCATAGCTCACTGTAACCTTGAACTCCAAAGCTCAAGAGATCCTCCCACATCAGCCTCCCAAGAAGCTAGAACTACAGGCATGCACCATAAAACTTGGCTAATTATTTTATTTTTTGGAGAGATAGGGTCTCACTATATCGCTCAGGCTGGTGTCGAACTCCTAGCCTCAAGCACTCGTCCCACCTTGACCTCCCAAAGTCCTAGGATTAAAGGCATAAGCCACCACACCCAGCCAAACATATACTGCCATCTAATTTATTTCATTATTCTAGAGCAGACGTTGGCAAACCTTTTCTATGAAGGACCAGACAGTAAATATTTTCGGCTTTGTATGCATATTTGGTCTCTGTTGTATGCTCTTTTTGTATGTGTTTTAACAATTCTTTAAAAATGTAATAACCAGGCTGGGCATGGTGGCTTATGCCTATAATCCCAGCACTTTGGGAGGCCGAAGTGGGAGAACTGATTCAGCCCAGGAGCTCAAGACAAGTCTGGGCAACGTGACGAAACTCCATCTCTACTAAAAATACAAAAATTAGCTGGGTGTGGTGGCAGGCACCTGTAATCTCAACTACTCAGGAGGCTAAGCACAATCATCATTTGAACACAGGAGTTGGAGGTTGCAGTGAGCCATGATCATACCACTGCACTCCAGCCTGGGCAACAGAGTGAGATCCTGTCTCCAAAACAAAACAAAAACAACAACAAAAAACACCAAAAATAAAATAAAAAGAATATATATATACATACACACACACATATATACACATATATATATATTTATTTGTAATGTAATAAGAAGGCCAGGCATGGTGGCTCACACCTATAATCCCAGCACTTTGAGAGGCTGAGGTGGGGGGATCACCTGAGGTCGGGAGTTCAAGACTAGCCGGGCCAACAGGGTCAAAACCCATCTCTACTAAAAATACAAAAATCAGCCAGGTGTGGTGGCATACACCTGTAATCCCAGGTCCTCAGGAGGCTGAGGCATGAGAATCACTTGATACCATAAGACAGAGGTTGCAGTGAACTGGGATTGTGCCACTGTAGTCCAACTTGGGCAACAGAGTGAGACTGTTTCAAAAAAAAAAAGTACGCCAGGCCTGGCGGCTCACGCCTATAATCCCAGCACTTTGAGAGGCTGAGGCAGGCAGATCATGAGGTCAGGAGTTCCAGACAAGTCTGGCCAACATAGTAAAACCCCTTCTCTACTAAAAAAATACAAAAAATTAGCTGGGTGTGGTGGTGTGCACCTGTAATCCCAGCTACTTGGGAGGCTGAGGCAGGAGAATCACATGAACCCAGGAGGCAGAGGTTGCAATAAGTCGAAATCATGCCATTGTACTCCAGCCTGGGGGACAGTGCGAGACTCCGTCTCAAAAAAAAAAGTACTAAGTAATCAGTTGCAGTGGCTCATGCCTGTAATCCCAACACTTTGGGAGGCCAGGGCAAGATGACAAGACGGTTTGAGCCCAGGAATTTGAAACCAGCCTGGACAACATAGTGAGACCAGGTCTCTTAAAAAAAAAAAAAAAAAAAAAGAAAGAAAAGAAAGAGAAAATAGAAATGTAGCAAATACCACCAGCCTTCCTAAGCCACCTGAGAATAAATGCAGCACTTTCATCTGGTCAAGGCTGTCCTCTACCCCCACATGCCAGGGGCACTCGTCTTCTCACTAAATCTTGCATAACCTGCTGCTCTGAACACTCACCCTCCAGCGGCACCCACTCACCAGAGCAGCGAAGTACTCAGTCTCTGTCTCCTTCCCTCCCTGGGAGCGAATCACCTCAGTGACAGCAGCCAAAACAGCACAAATCTGCACAGGAGGGAGAAAGCACTGTGACTATTTGAGACCTAACCCCACCCCAGGGGAGCCTTCTTTCCTTGCTCCTTCACAGATTAATCTCCGGTTAAAGCCCAGAGACAGACAAGACAGGCAACATTCAGGGCCTGGGTCCATACCAGGGGGCCCAGCAAATAAGAAGACTCAGAAAATGCTTGCTAAAATTCCACCATGAGGTACTAACCTTGTAGAAATACCTGCATGAGATGAGTGTGCAAATATTTATGTACAAGGATGTTCATGGCAGCAGCAAATTGGAATGGTCAAGAAGCCATCAACAGGAGATTAATAATGTACTGTAGTTGTCTCTAATGTACTGCAGTTATCGAGGGGGGGATTGGTTCCAGGACCCCTAAAGATACCAAAATCCAAATGGTGCAGTATTTGTGTATAACCTATATACATCTTCTCATATACTTTATTTTTTTTGAGACAGAGTCTCACTCTGTTACCCAGACAAGAGTGCAGTGGCATGATCTCAGCTCACGGCAGCCTCTGCCTCTGGGTTCAAGCGATTCTCCTGCCTCAGCCTCCCAAGTAGCTGGGATTACAGGTGTGCACCATCACACCAGGCTAATTTCTGTATTTTTAGTAGAGATGCAGTTTCACTATGTTGACCAAGCTGGTCTTTCTTTTTTTTTTTTTTGAGACGGAGTCTCGCTCTGTCGCCCAGGCTGGAGTGCAGTGGCCAGATCTCAGCTCACTGCAAGCTCCGCCTCCCGGGTTTACGCCATTCTCCTGCCTCAGCCTCCCGAGTAGCTGGGAGTACAGGCACCCGCCACCTCACCCGGCTAGTTTTTTTTTGTATTTTTTAGTAGAGACGGGGTTTCACTGTGTTAGCCAGGATGGTCTCGATCTCCTGACCTTGTGATCCGCCCATCTCGGCCTCCCAAAGTGCTGGGATTACAGGCTTGAGCCACCGCGCCCGGCCTGACCAAGCTGGTCTTGAACTCCTGGCCTCAAGTAATCGCTCTCCTTAGCCTCTCAAAGTGCTGAGATTACAGGCATGAGCCACCATGTCTGGCCTCCCATATACTTTAAATCATCTCGAGATTACTTATAACACCTAACACAATGTAAATGCTATCTAAATAGTTGTATTTTTGTTGTTGTTGTTGCTTTGAGACAGAGTCTCACTCTGTTGCCCAAGGTGGAATGCAGTGGTGCACTCTCCGCTAACTGCAACCTCCACCTCCCAGGTTCAAGCGATTCTCCTGCCTCAGACTCCTGAGTAGCTGGGATTACAGGCATGTGCCACTATGCCAGGCTAATTTTTTGTATTTTAAGTAGAGATGGGGTTGCACCATGCTGGCCAGGCTGGTTTTGAACTTCTGACCTCAAGTGATCTGCCCGCCTCGGCCTCCCAAAGTGCTAGGGCTACAGGTGTGAGTCACCTCACCCGGTATATTATTATTATTTTAAAAAGATTTTTCAATCCATGCTTGGTTGAATCTGCAGGTGCAGAACCTGCAGATATGGAGACCCGACTGTATCATATAATAAATAATGAAAGATTTAAATAGTGCATTATTCAAAAGAATGAGAACAACTATATATTAACTTATAAATATCGTTCAGTAGGGAAAAAGTTGCAGAACAGTGGATAGAAAATAAACTAATCAAGCAGGGCACAGTGGCTCATGCCTGTAATCCCAGCACTTTGAGAGGCTGAGGTGGGCAGATCTGTTGAGCCCCGGAGTTTGAGACCAATCTGGGCAATATGGCAAACCTCATCTCTACAAAAAATACAAAAATTAGCTGGGTATGGTAGCACTCCCCTGCAGTCCCAGCTACTTGGGAGGCTGATCAGCCACTGCACTCCAACCTGGGTGACCAAGTGAGACTCTGTCTCAAAAAAAAAGAAAAGAAACGAATCACATTTTGGTAAACCTAAATAACAAAATTGGGTAAAAAATATTTTCTTTCCTTTTCTTTTTTTTTTTTTGAGACAGAGTCTCACTCTGTCACCCAGGCTGAAGCGCAGTGGTGCAATCTTGGGTTGCTGCAACCTCCGCCTCCAGGGTTCAAGCGATTCTCGTGCCTCAGCTTCCTGAGTAGCTGGGATTACAGGCGCATGCCACCATGCCAGGCTAATTTTTTAGTAGAGATGGGTTTTCACCATGTTGGCCAGGCTGGTCTCAAACTCTTGACCTCAAATGATCTGCCCACCTCGGCCTCCCAAAGTGCTAGGATTACAGGTGTGAGCCACTACGCCTGGCCTGAAAATTTAATTTTTAAATTTTAACTACTCATAATTTAAAATACTTGATCCATTTACTAGGAAACATATATTTGTAACAACCTGGCGAATAGGTTCGCAGTAATTCATAGTAGGCGAATCTACTTGTACAACTATAAATGTTATGAACTCTAAATACACACGAACCAAGTATTTCCAATGAAAATTTAGCATCTAAGTAGGGGAATATGGGTAAATTATACACTAGATTTTGAAGACTTAGTATCATAAAAATAATGCTGTAGTAAAATATATTGATTATACATTGAAGTGATAATATTTTAAAGATACTGAGTTAAATAAAGTACATTATTAACATTAATTTGGGCCAGACGCAGTGGCTCACACCTGTAATCCCAGCTACTCGGGAGGCTGAGGCAGGAGAATCACCTGAACCCAGGAGGCGGAGGTTGCAGTGAGCCGAGATCGCACCATTGCGCCCTAGACTGGGCAACAAGAGCGAAACTCTGTCTCCAGGAAAAAAAAAAAAAAAAAAAAGGTTATTTTATTTTACCTGTTTCTTTCAGTTTTTAATATGGCTACTAAAATTTTTTTAATTAATTACATATGTGGCTTGAATTTAGATTACTATTGGACAGAGCTGGTCCAGGAAGACAGACAATGACCCATTAACAGGAGCTCTGTGAATGACTCAAGTTGGGGGCTCTACCATCACATTTTATTCTTCTTCTATCATTTTGATATCATTTAGAATTTTGACATTTTTTATTTCAGTAACAAAAAATATATATAACTTTAAAGTATAGATAAAATAATAAAAGTAAGGCCAGGCACGGTGGCTCATGCCTGTAATCCCAGCACTTTAGGAGGCTCAGACCAGCCTGGCCAATATGGTGAAACCCCTTTTCTACTAAAAAAAAAAAAAAAAAAAAGAAAAGAAAAAAAGAAAAAATTAGCCAGGCGTGGTGGCACATGCCTGTAATCGCAGCTACTCGGGAGGCTGACGCAGGAGGATTGCTTGAGCCCGGGAGACAGAGGTTGCAGTGAGTGAAGATCATGCCACTGCACTCCAGCCTGGTCATCAGAGCGAGACTCTGTCTCAAAATAAATACATGAATTAAATTAAATTAAATTTAGTTCTTGCTAGATAAAACGTTTCCTAATAACTGTTACTCAGCATTTATTTACTCAACATATGTTTACTGAAAATACTCTGTGTAAGAAGTGCTGTGTTAGATACACCTGAGGAGAGAAATGTTTGGAAAATATTTCTACCCTCAAGTATTTCTTCAGCAGGGGAGATGTTCTTATAAAAAGCAGAAAGTGGAACCTGCCCTAGGAGGGGACATAAAAGGGAGGAGCGATGACACATCATCCAGAAATACCAGCTGTTGTCATCGGAAACCCGTCAGCCAGAGCTGAAGAAAAGGCATGAGTTGGCCTCTCCTCACTATCCAATAGCCTTCCTGACCCTGGCTCCTACCTCCTTGTGGGCAGCCGAGTTGGACTCCCAGAAGCGCTGCACTTTGCTGAAGGTGACGTTTGTGCAGTCGGAAAGGCCACTCAGGAAGGTGCCCGAGGACTTCTCGGTGAGAGCCAGCTCTGTCTCTTCTTCCATGGGCGTCTCGGGGACTTCGCTTTTGCCCAAGCGCAAGGACCCTGACTGCAGCTCATTATGTAACTTCACAGCATCGACTGTCAGGTCACTCCTTCCTGAGAGCCAGAGGCACAAGATAAGGCCCAAGTCTCCTTTTAGTCAAGAGAACAGAACCCCTGGGAAACAAACCAGCTCAGGCCAAATCGCCAACCCGAGAGGCTGAATTCTGAACACAGCCAGTCTCATAAACCCACTGTATGCCTAAAAACTTTAAAAACCAAGAAGAAAGGGAATCCTCCATGTAAGAGTTTCTGCTTGCCTGTAGCAGTGGCATAAACGCCACTGGGAATCGGCTGGGAGCTACATTCAGAGGGCCTGGAAAATAAATGAAGGTGAAAGCGCTCTGTAAAGAGTTATCCAAGGTCCAAGCCATCAGTCTCAACTCTGACACCCGCGGTACCTTACACAAGACATTTCCCTACTGCGGACCTCAGTTTCCGTATCTGCTAAATTGGAAGGGCTGCCCTTCAGAGAGGGCTCCAGATCCGACATCCTAAGAGATGAAAGGTCCAATGCCTGGCCCCGGACTCTCCCAGAGGCCCCAGACTCATCTGGACCCAGGTCTTCCCGGAAACCCGCCGCCGGCTGAGCTCGGGTCCCAACCCAGCTACCTGACGGCCGGCTGAAGAAGCGGCTGCGGGCGGCCTGGCGGTGGCGGCAGATGGCGGGATTGCTGTCGCTGCTGTGGCCTTTCTTCCAGCGCTTCAACTTAGCTGAGACACCAGAGGGCAACTTTCCCGAGCGACCCATGTTGACTAAGCCGTGGCCGGCACTGAGCTTAAACGACCGGCTTCCAGGAACGTGGAAACACGCTCAGAACCCACGTGGATACCCTGTAGTCTTCACGTCCTCTTCTTCTGGCGTCACTTCCGGATTCGTGTGCATTACTATGGTAAAACAGTCAACATCCGGTTTTACGCCCCTTCCTGGCTTCGAATGGGGAGGAGCTCCAAGGAGATCTGTTGCTAGGGAGGAAGTTAGGTTGCTAAGGGTTCTATGGGGTTCTTACTCCAGCCAGGACCAGGTTTCAGGGCCACAGGAGTGAGCCTTATAAAACTGGAGTGTGGCCGGGCGTGGCCGGGCGTGGTGGCTCATGCCTGTAATCCCAGCACTCTGGGAGGCTGAGGCGGGTGGATCATTTGAGGTCAGGAGTTGCACCTTGGCACTCCAGCCTGGACAACAGAGTAAGACTGTCTCAAAAAAACAAAACAAAGCAAACAAAAAACTGGAATTCTTTTGCAGTTAACAACAAAAAGTTGTTTTTGAAAATCTATTTTCAAAATTAAGCCTAGAAACATTTATATGAAAGTCATATACTCTCATATAAAAGTATATATGTAATCCCAACACTCTGGGAGGCCGAGGCAGGCGGATCACCTGAGGTCAGGATGTTCGAGACCAGTTTGACCAACATGGAGAAACCCTGTGTCTACTAAATATACAAAATAAGTCGGGCATGGTCGCACATGCCTGTAATCCCAGCTACTCAGGAGACTGAGGCAGGAGAATCGCTTGAACCTGGGAGGCAGAAGTTGTGGTGAGCCGAGATCACGCCATTGCACTCCAGCCTGGGCAACAAGAGCGAAACTCTGTCTCAAAAAAAGAAAAAAAGAAAGAAAAAAGAAAAAGTCAAAACTTATGGAGACTTGAAAGGGTGAAAATTAGCTTGACCTGAAAAGAGAAAAAAGCAGTCAGTGTCTTCTAGACAAGCTTTGCTATTTTCATTTGTTACTGGAGATACTCGGTTGCTGCCACCCTTGCCTTATGACAGCATTCCATCCCTAGTTAATCTCCGGTTCTCTCTCTCTCTTTTTTTCTTTTGTGTGGAGACGGAGTCTTGCTCTGGCGCCCAGGCTGGAGTGCAGTGATGCGATCTCGGCTCACTGCAACCTCCACCTTTCAGGTTCAAGTGATTCTTCTGCCTCAGCCTCCCAAGTAGCTGGAATTATAAGCATGCACCACCACGCCCGGCTGATTTTGTTGTTGTTGTTGTATTTTCAGTAGAGACAGAGTTTCACCATGTTGGCCAGGCTGGTCTCGAACTCCTTACCTCAGGTGATCTGCCCACCTCCCAAAGTGCTGGGATTACAGGCATGAGCCACCACACCCGGCACCTAGCCAATTCCCAGTTCTAATTCCACCTCAGAACCAGCAACCAGTCCAGTTTATCCCCACTCCCTGAGGCCCTCCTTAAAATCCTTCAACCAGATCCCAAACCTTACAAAAGACACATTTCTCTTCCCTCTTGCCCAGCAGCTTTATTCTAAACCTTTAGCAGCATTCTTTGGAAGAAGATATATATAACTAACAAAGTATATCTACAATATATAAAGAATTCCTACCAATCAGTAAGAACAAGGCAGACAATCCAATAAAAAGAATGGGCAAAAGGGACAGGTGGGTGCAGTGGCTCATGCCTGGCCTGTAATTCCAACACTGTGGGAGGCCCGGGGGCAGGGAGTAGAAGGGAGGGAGGATTGCTCTAGCCCAGGAGTTCAAGACCAGCCTGAGCAACATCATGAGACCCCAGTCTCTACAAAACATACAAAAATTAGCTGAGCATGGTGGTGTGAGTCTGTATAGTCCAGCAACTCAGGAGGCTGAGGTGGGAGCCCAGAGAAGGTCGAGGCTGTAGTGAGCCGTGATTGCACCACTGTACCCCAGTCTGGGTGACAGAGTGAGACCCTGTCTCAGAAAAGAAACAAAATTAAAAAAAAAAAATGGATCACGAGGTCAGGAGTTCAAGACCTGGCCAACACAGTGAAACCCCATCTCTACTAAATACAAAAAAAAAAAAAAATTAAGCTGGGCGTGGTGGTGGGTGCCTGTAGTCCCAGCTACTTGTGAGGCTGAGGCAGGAGAATTACTTGAACCCAGGAGGTGGAGGTTACAGTGAGCTGAGATCGTGCCACTGCACTCTAGCCTGGGCGCCACAGTGAGACTATGTCTCAAAAAAAAAAAAGAAAAAAAAAAGAAGAATGGGCAAAAGACATGAACAGCTGAACATCATGGTGTATTGTACAAAAAAGAAAAAAGACATGAACAGGCACTTCACAAAAATGAATATCCAAATGGCCAAGAAATATATGAAAAACAGGCCAGGCATGGTAGCTCACGCCTGTAATACCAGCACTTTAGGAGGCTGAGGCAGGAGGATCACTTGAGCCCAGGAGTTAGAGACCAGCCTGGCCAACGCAGCAAGACCTGTCTCCTCAAAAACTAAGCAAAATAGCGGGGTGCAGTGGCGTGCGCCCATGGTCCCAGCTACCTGGGAAGCTGAGACAGGAGAATCTCTTCAGCCCAGGAGTTTGAGATTTGTAGTAAGCTATAATAGCACCACTGCACTCCAGCCTGGGTGACACAATGAGACTTTGTCTCAAGAAAAAAAAAAGGTAAAAAAACAGACCAGAACAGAAAAGATACTTAGTTTCATTATCAACATGGAAATACAAATTAAAATCACAGTGAAATGCCACTACACACCCACCGGAATGGCTAAAATTAAAAAGACTAGCAATACTAATGTTGGTAAGGATGTGGAGAAACTGGCAAATATGCTGCCGTTGGAGTATAAAGTGATAACAACCATTTTGGAAAACTGTGTGATAGTATCTAGTAAAACTAAATACAGGCCTGCTCCATAACCCAGCAATACATTCCTGCGTATTTACTCAACAGAGATGTTTACTTGTATGCAAAAAAGAGATATAGGAGGATGTTCACAATGGAAATAATAAAATGTCCATCAACAGTAGAATGAGGCTGGATGCAGTGGTTCACACCTATAATCCTAGTGCTTTGGGAGGCTGAGGCAGGAGGATTGCTTCAGGCCAACAGTTCAAGACCAATCTGGGCAAAATAGTGAGACCCCATCTCTAAAAAATAAAATTAAAAATTATCAACATGTGGTGGCATGTACCCGTACTTGGGAAACTAAGGAGGATCACTTGAGCCCAGGAATTCAAGGTTAGAGTGAGCTATAATCATGCCACTACACTCCAGCCTGGGCAACACAGTGAGACTCTGTGTCTAAAATATAGATAGATAGATAGATAGATAGATAGATAGATAGATAGATAGATAGATAAAACAGGCAGACAGATAGAGCAGAATGGATAAATTGTGACATATTGATATATAATGGAATACTATAGCATTTGACTCTGTATAGCAATGAGAAGGAACTACTGCTACATATAACATCATGCATGACCTAGGTTGAGTAAAAGACTCCAGACACAAAAGAGTACATAGTTATAATCCCATTTATTTATTATTTAATTATATATTTATTTTGAGACACAGTCTTCCTCTGTCACTCAGGCTGAAATGCAGTGGCACAATCATGGCTCACTGCAGCCTTGACCTCCAGGCCCAAGCAATCCTCCCACTTCTGCCTCCTGAGTAGCTGGGACCACAGGCATGCATTAACATGCCTGGCTAATTTTTTTTTTTTTTAAAGATAGGGCCTCACTCTGTCACCCAGGCTGGAGTCCAGTGGCATGATCATGGCTCACTATAACCTTAAACTCCTGAATTCAAGCCATCCTCCTGCTTCAGCCTCCCAAATAGCTGGGGCTACAGACACATATCCACCACACCGAGCTAATTTTTTTTTAAGAGACAGAGCCTTGCTATGTTGCCCAGACAAATCTCGATCTCCTGGCTTCAAGTGATCTGCTCGCCTTGGCCTCCCAAAGTGTTGGGATTATAGGTGTGAGTCACCATGCCCTGCTTATATGTATATTACACTTTATGGACTTACTGAAAATACAAAATGGGCCGGGGGCAGTGGCTCACGCCTGTAACGCCAGGACTTTGGGAGGCTGAGGCGGGCAGATAACTTGAGCCCAGGAGTTCAAGACCAGCCTGGGTAACATGGTGAAACCCCATCTCTACAAAAAATATGACAATTAACCAGGCATAATAGCAGGCACCTGTAGTCCCAGTTGCTCAGAGGCTGAGGTGGGAGGATCGCTTGAATTTGGGAGGCGGAGGTTGCAGTGACTCGAGATTGTGCCACTGCACTCTAGCCTGGGTGACAGAGTGAGACTGTCTCAAAAAACAACAACAAAAAGTGGTCCTCACACCTAGAGCAGAGAGAGCATAAAGTGTGTTGACGTGAGAAAGTGTCGCTGCAGAGAAGACTGAAGTCAGCTCAGACTCTGGGCCTCAGCTCCTCCAAGCCTCTGGAGACATTATCACCCTCCAGTGGGGCCCTGTGCCTGGGACACAGGCTGAGACCTCAGTGGGAAGGCTGAGAAAAGGGAACTGGTGGCTGGGGGAGGAAAAGGAAGCAGAGTGTGGAAACTGTTATAAGCAAGCTGTGCTCACGACCAGAGGTCTAGACTTGGGATAATTGCTGAAAGAAGGCAGGTAAAGTGCTGGGTTCAAGACGGGACATGCTTCAACTATAAACCAAGCAAGGGATTTAACCTCTCTAAGTCTCTGATTCCTGTTCTTTTTTTTCCCTTTATTTATTTATTTATACATTTTTTTTTTACACATTCTAATGTGTCATATTATTTAAAGTTATGATAATAATTCCTTTTTTTTTTTCTGAAATGGAGTCTCACTCTATTGCCCAGGCTGGAGTGCAGTGGCGCGATCTTGGCTCACTGCAACCTCCAACTCCTGGGTTCAAGCAATTCTCCTGCCTCAGGCTCCCAAGTAGCTGCGATTACAGGCACATGCCACCACACTCAGCTGACTATTTGTAATTTTAGTAGAGATGGGGTTTCACCATGTTGGCCAGGCTGGTCTCAAACTCCTGACCTCAAGTGATCCACCCACCTTGGCTTTCCGAAGTGCTGGGATTACAGGTGTGAACCACTGTGCCTGGCTGAAAGTTGTGCTAATAATTCTGAACTCACTGGGCTGCTGTGAGGATTCAGTGTGAAATTATGTATTTGTGGCTGTGCACGGTGGCTTACACCTGTAATCCCGGCACTTTGGAAGGCCAAGGCGGGTGGATCACCTGAGGTCAGTAGTTCGAGACCAGCCTGGCCAACATAGTGAAATCCCGTCTCTACTAAAAATACAAAAATTAACCAGGTGTTGTGGTGCACGCCTGTAATCCCAACTACTTGGGAGGCTGAGGCAGGAGAATCGCTTGAACCCGGGAGGCAGAGGTTGCAGTGAGCCGAAATCATGCCACTGCACTCCAGCCTGGGCAACAGAGTGGGACTCTGTCTCAAAAAAATAAATAAAAAATAAATAAAAATAAAAGAAACTGTGTATATGTGTCAAATTACTGTAAATGTGTAGTACTGTGCTTTACAGAGGGGTCAGTGGTGCATCTTTGCCACCAGAGGGAGTGCTACCAACAACCTGTTAGGGCTAAAACCCTATAGAGAGCCTGCAACACCAACTAGTAGGCTGGGATTTTGCAAATCAGATGGGGAGATGCAGAGGCCAAGGGTAGTGGCAGAATTCCCATCCTTTTCCTGGGCTACAGAAACCCGCTGGCCTCCAAACTGAGTCTGTGTCATAACTGAATACAGCCCCTGGCTACATCGCCAGCCTGGTATGGGCATCTGAGGGCCCTAGGCCACCTGCTGGCCGTCCATCCTGAGGTGTCTGCTCTGAGCCTCCTTCAGGAGTCGTGCTCTATCAGAAGAGGGAACAATAGGCATCCAAATGGCCTGAGCACAATCTCTTCCACCCCCGCACCCCAAGGCTCACCTCTCCACCCCTGAATTCTAGCAGCAACTCCCACCCAGAGGCTCTAGCTGTGTCCATGATCAGCCACTCCACATATGGCTAATAAGGACCACTCACATCTGTAGGATAGGTCCTGCAGTTAGACTCTCTGGGTTGGAATTCAGGTACCATCACTTGCTCTGTGACCTTGAACAACTCACTTTACTCTTCCCCGAGTCTCAGTTTTCCACATCTGTAAAATGGAGATAAGAATGCCTACCCATACGGTTTATGGGAACTAAATAAGATAATGAATTTAAAGTGCTGAGCACGCTGCCTGGTACACAGTGAGCATGCAGTAAATGCGAGCTATTATTATTATCCAAAAAAAACTCTTCCTCAGTTCCAAAATACCTTTTCTTTTTCTTTTTCTTTTTTTTTTCTTTTTTTTTTTTTTTTT
>NC_037677.1:93873525-93979985 GCF_003255815.1 Theropithecus gelada
GTTTTTTTTTTTTTTTTTTTTTTTTTTTTTGAGACGGAGTCTCACTGTGTCTCCCAGGCTGGAGTGCAGTGGCGCGATCTCGGCTCACTGCAAGCTCCGCCCCCCGGGTTCACGCCATTCTCCCGCCTCAGCCTCCCGAGTAGCTGGGACTACAGGCGCCCGCTACCGCGCCCGGCTAGGTTTTTGTATTTTTAGTAGAGACGGGGTTTCACCATGTTAGCCAGGATAGTCTCGATCTCCTGACCTTGTGATCCACCCGCCTCGGCCTCCCAAAGTGCTGGGATTACAGGCTTGAGCCACCGCGCCCGGCCAGCCCAGCTAATTTTTAAATTTTTTGTAGAGACAAAGTCTCCTTATGTTGCCCAGACTGGTTTCAATATTCTGGACTCAAGTAATCCTCCTGCCTCAGCCTCCCAAAGTGTTGGGATTACAGGCGTGAGCCACCTTGCCTGGACAATAATTTCTGAAGGCTGCAATCAGGGAAAATAACAGAAATATTGGTCCATCATTTATCCAACCACTATACCATCCTGCTAAGTAAATTGGGCATTGTGGTAGAGAAGAGGAGAGGAAAATAGAATTTAATGGATGTCTCCTTTGTGTCAGACGCTCTCTGTGGTAATAAGAACTATCATTTGTTAGCCTCTATCCACCTGGGCACTTTACATGTGTGATCCTACTGCGTCCTCGCAGCCACTCTGTAGGGTAGGTGCCATTATTATGCACATTTTATTTTGTTATCATTACTTTTTATTTATTTTTGAGATGGATCTCGCTCTGTTGTCCAGGCTGGAGTGCAGTGGCACCATTTCGGCTCACTGAAACCTCCACCTCCCTGGTTCAAGCAATTCCCCTGCCTCACAGCCTCCTGTGTAGCTGGGATTACAGGCACACACCACCATGTCTGGCTAATTTTTTTTTGTATTTTTAGTTGAGATGGGGTTTCACCATGTTGGTCAGACTGGTCTCAAACTCCTGACCTCAGGCAGTCTGCCTGCCTCAGCCCCACAAAGTGCTGGGATTATAGGGGTGAGCCACCACGCCTGGCCTATTTTTTTTTTCTTTCTTTCTTTTTTTTTTTTAATGAGAGACAGGGTCGACCAGGCACAATGGCTCATGCCTGTAATCCCAGCACTTTGGGAGGCCGAGGCAGGTGGATCACAAGGTCAGGAGTTCAAAACCAGCCTGGCCAAGATGGTGAAACCCTGTCTCTGCTGAAAATACAAAAATTAGCTGGGCGCAGTGGCAGGCACCTGTAATCCCAGCTACTTGGGAGGCTGAGGCAGGAGAATTGCTTGAAACCGGGTGGCAGAGGTCGCAGTGAGCCAAGATTGTGCCACTGCAGTCCAGCCTGGGTGACAGAGTGAGACTCCATCTCCAAAAAAAAAAAAAAAAAAGGCAGGGTCTCACTGTTATCCAGCCTGGTCTCTAACTCCTGGCCTCAAGTGATCCTCCTGCCTTCGCCTCCCAAAGTGCTGGGATTACAGTCATGAGCCACTGCACCCGGCCTATTATCCACATTTAAAAATGGGGAAACCAAAGCTAGGGAAAGATTCCCAATAGCATTAAGTGGGGAGTTATAACTGTAATTTACTCCTCTCCCAATTCCTGTTCTTTATAACCATTTGGTTATCAAGCAATGAAAGAAGCCTAGTTCTCACATCTAGAGTTCACAGGCTGGTTGGGGTGGCAGTAAACAATCCCCGTGGCAATCAGTGCCATCATCCAGGTATGGCCAGGAGCTATGGGAGCCCAGAGCCTAGCAGACTATAGTCATGTCTAAGAGGTGAGTCAGGGCCAAGTTTTGGGTGAGGTGATGCTGGAGCTGAGTGCTGCAGCATGAACTAGAATTGACCAGGAAGCTGAGGGTGGCTGTTCAGTTCAGGCAAGGCAATAGCAGCTACAAAGGCACACGGGCAAGTAAAAAATGACGTGTTTGCTCTAGATGCCGGCAAGACATGAGTCACTGATGCGTTAGAGACTGCTGCACCAGTACAGGCAAGAAACCATAAGGGCTGAAACTAAGAATGTGGCAGTGAGGGCAAAGAGGGAAGGACAGACTGGAGAAGGTATCGAGGAGGGAGAATGGCACATGAAGGCTAGCGGTTATGAGGGGTGAGCAGGGTTGTCGTGTACAGTTGTGAAGTCTATGGACTGCTTAGTTTCCCACATGAGGGGTCTGAAATTCAGTCTTCATTGCTGCCTTGTACAGAAGAAGAGTGGCCTTTTTTTTTTTTTTTTTTTTTTTGAGGCAGACTCTAGCTCTGTAGCCCAGGCTGGAGTGCAGTAGCACAGTTTCAACTCACTGCAGCTTCTGCCTCCCAGGCTCAAGCAATTCTCCTGCCTCAGCCTCTGGAGTAGCTGGAATTATAGGGGCCTGCCCCCATACCCAGCTAATTTTTGTATTTTGGTAGAGATGGGTTTTCACCACGTTGGCCAGGCTGGTCTTGAACTCCTGGCCTCAGGTAATCTGCCCGCCTCAGCCTCTTAAAGTGCTGGGATAACAGGCATGAGCCACCATGCCTGGAGTTTGTTTGCCTTTTTCTCATTCACCAGTGACACCATAGAGGCATATGATGCGTACAGGTATATGAGGCTCATGACACCACAGAGGAAGTGAGAATAAATCACTCCCAGGAAGGCAAGATTCCAGAATATGAATGTGCCTAAGAAAAGACCACCTCTCAATATCTGAACCAAAAAGCTGCATTTACTACAGTATTTACTTAAGGGAGGTGGAGCTGGGCCTGTTAGGTGCAATCCCTATGAGTGGAGCAGGGCACTGATCTTATACATAAGGTGCCAGGAGGTTGAAGATCAATGGTGGGCACATATCAAGGGAGGTAGCACTTAGGGATTGGTTGGTCAACCAGTGTGGCTGTTACCAATTGGCTGGCTGTCAGATGTCTGGTCACTAAGGAAAATTGTTCAGCTGAAGGGAGATGAATTGTCTTTAAGTGGCTTAAAACTGGTTATGGTGGTGACTTGTTGCCATGGCAATGGAACAGTCTTTCCTGTGGGTATGAACTTTTTTTTCCCCCTCAAGTGACTGGTAGCACAAAGCATTCACTCTCAGAGGTTGTTTTCCTTTATGAAGGACCATGTTGGCTCTGGGGAGGGAAGTTCACAGGCTGGCTAGGGTCAGAATACTTGCCTGGCCCACGTATTCAAAGGCCCAGTTTGTCACCTCTCCAAGATCCTGTGGCTGAGGTGTTTCCAACACAGGGATCAGGGAAGTTAGTTGCATTGTAGGGAACATAGCTAATCAGAAATGGGACCTAGGGCTGGGTGCAGTGGCTCACACCTGTGATCCCAGCACTTTGGGAGGTGAAAGCAGGAAGATCCCCTGAACCTAGGAGCTTGAGACCAGTCTGGCCAACACAGTGAGACCCCATTTCTTAAAAAAAAAAAAAAAAAAAAAGCCCGGGCACGGTGGCTCACGCCTGTAATCCAAGCACTTTGGGAGGCCAAGGCGGGCGGATCACCTGAGGTCAGGAGTTCGAGAGCAGCCTGAACAACATGGTGAAAGCCCATGTCTACTAAAAAATTTAAAAAATTAGCCGAGCGTTATGGTGGGTGCCTGTAATCCCAGCTACCTGGGAGGCTGAGGCAGGAGAATCCCTTGAACCCAGGAGGCAGAGGTTGCAGTGAGCCGAGATCGTGCCACTGCATTCTAGCCTGGGTGTTACAGAGCAAGACTCCGTCTAAAAAAAAAAAAATTAGCTGGGCGTGATGGCACATGTTTGTAGTCTCAGCTACTTGGGAGGCTGAGACGGGAGGATTGAGCTCAAGAGTTTGAGCTCAGGCTGCAGTGAGTCATGATCACGCCACTGCACGCGCACCCACAAGACACAGTGAGACCTTATCTCAAAAAAAAAAAAAAAAAATCAGAAATGAGACCTAGGAGCCCGGACTCCCAGTCACTTCTTCCGTAAAGGAGACTATGAAGTGCTGGTGGGCAGTGTGGTGCAGCTGGCCAGACCTCACAGCCAGCTTTTGCCCCTGCCTTCTCCACAGAGGCCTCTCCTTAGTCCCTCCTTTATGTCTCTCCTTGGGCTTTGTAGGAACCACATGTGTTTGCCCAACCATAATCCTGAGAACTATCCCTGGAGCTGCCATGGGAGGTTCTGAGCTCTGTCAGGACTAGGCTAAAAGCAGACGGGTGCTTTTCTGCAGCTCAGCGGCCACTTAGATTCATCAGAGCTACCCGCACACTTCACTCCCATTGAGCAACGGCTTCTGGTAGGTAGGCTCGGGTGGGTTTGTTTTTTAAAATAATTGTTTAAAACTTTTGGTCAGGCGCTCAAGCCTGTAATCCCAGCACTTTGAGAGGCTGAGGTGGGTGGATCACCTAAGGTCAGGAGTTCAAGACCAGCCTGGCCAACATGGTGAAACCCCGTCTCTACTAAAAATACAAAAATGAGCTAGGCATGGTGGCACAAACTTGTAATCCCAGCTACTCAGGAGGCTGAGGCAGGAGAATCACTTGAACCCAGGAGGTGGAGATTGCAGTGAGCTGAGATCGTGCCACTGCACTCCAGCCTGGGTGACAGAGTGAGACTCTGTCTCAAAAAAAATAAAATAAAATGAAAAATAAAGTGTACAATTCAGTGGTTATTGGTATCTTCACAGATGTGTGCAACATCACCACAGTCAACTTAAAACATTTTCGGCACCTCAAAAAGAAACCCCACCCCCTGTATTTATCACCCCCAACCCTCCCAGCCCCTGGGAATCACTACTCTACTTTCTGTCTCTATAGATTTGCCTATTCTGGACATTTCATATAAGTAAAATCATACACCATGCAGTCTTTTGTAACTAGCTTCTTTGGCTCAGCATAGTTTTCTTTTCTTTTCTTTCTTTCTTTTTTTTTTTTTTTTTTGACAGAGTCTCACACTCTCGTCCAGGCTGGAGTGCAGTAGTGCAATCTCAGCTCACTGCAAGCTCCGCCTCCCAGGTTCACGCCATTCTCCTGGCTCAGCCTCCCGAGTAGCTGGAACTACAGGTGACTGCCACCATGCCCGGCTAATGTTTTGTATTTTTAGTACAGACTGGGTTTCACCGTGTTAGCCAGGATGGTCTCGATTTCCTGACCTTGTGATCTCAGCCTCCCAAAGTGCTGGGATTACAGGCGGAGCCACCGTGCCCAGCCATCTCAGCATAATGTTTTCAAGGTTCATCCATGTGTGTCATAGATCAGTACTTCATCCCTTTTTATAGCCAAATAACATTCCATTGTATGGATGTACCATATTTTGTTTTGTTTTGTTTTGTTTGAGACACAGTGTCAATCTGTAGCCCAGGCTGGAGTGCAGTAGCATGATCTTGGGTCACTACAACCTCTGTGTCCCAAGTTCAGGCGATTCTCCTGCCTCAGCCTCACGAGTAGCTGGGATTACAGGTGTGTGCCACCACACCTGGCTAATTTTTTTGTTGTTGTTGTCCTTGTTGTTTGTTTTTGTTTTTGTTTTGAGATGGAGTCTCACTCTGTCGCCCAGGCTGGAGTGCAGAGGCGCCATCTTAGCTCATGGCAATGTCTGTCCCCTGGGTTCAAGCGATTCTCCTGCCTCAGCCTCCCAGGTAGCTGGGATTACAGGTGCCCACCATCACACCCGACTAATTTTTTTTGTGTATTTTTAGTAGAGATGGAGTTTCGCCATGGTGGGCAGGCTGGTCTCGAACTCCTGACCTCAGGTGATCTGCCTGCCTCGGCCTCCCAAAGCATTGGATTACAGGTGTGAGCCACCATGCCTGGCCTAATTTTTGTATTTTTAGTAGAGATGGGGTTTCACCATGTTGGCCAGGCTGATCTCAAACTCCTGACCTCAAGTCATCCACCCACCTTGGCCTCCCAAAGTGTTGGGATTACAGGCATGAGCCACTGCTCCCAGCCCCATGTGGGTTTCTGATGGTTGTTGTTTCTTGTCCATATTTCTTAGGCTGGTCAACATTGAGCCTGCTCCCAATGACAGCTCTGGGAGACTGGACATTTTCCTCCACTGCAGTCAGAAATATAACAGTCAGCTCCTACATGTAAACCCAGCACTTTGGGAGGTCGAGGCGGGAGGATCACCTGAGCCGGGAAGTTCGAGGCTGCAGTGAGCTATAATCATGCCACTGCACTCTAGCCTGGGCGACGGAGAAAGACTCTGTCTCAAAAAAAGAAAAAAAAGGAATATAACAACCAGTAGTTCCCCTGTTCCACCTCTGACAAAATCCTTAATATTGGATACTTGCCACCTTGCCATCAGCTGGCAGGTACCTTTAATAGCTTTCCTTAGTCAATTGGTAAGTAGCCACTGAATGCTGACCTGAAAGCACCTGATCAATTTATAGACTATACTGTGGCAGCCATGAGAACACACGCTTCAAATCTCAGAGCAGCAGCTGATTTTTTGTTTTGTTTTGTTTTGAGATAGAGTCTTGCTCTGTTGCCCAGGCTGGAGTGCAGTGGCATAATCTTGGTTCACTGCAGCCTCCAACTCCTGGGTTCAGGCAGTCCTCCCATCTCAGCCTTCCGAATAACTGGAACTACAGGCATGCACTACTATATGGGCTAATTTTATTTTATTTTTTAAATTTTTTAATTAATTAATTAATTTATTTATTTATTTTGAGACAGTCTTGGTCTGTCGCCCAGGCTGGAGTTCAATGGCGCAATCTGGGCTCACTGCAACCTCTGCCTCCCGGGTTCAAGCGATTCTCCTGCCTCAGCCTCCTGAGTAGCTGGGATTATAGGCACCTGCACCACACCCAGCTACTTTTTGTATTTTTAGTAGACATGAGGTTTCACCATGTTGGCCAGTCTGGTCTTGAACTCCTGACCTCATGATCCACCTGCCTCAGCCTCCCAAAGTGCTGGGATTATAGGCGTGAGCCACCACACCTGGCCTATCTTTTTATTTTTATTTTTTTTAAGAAACGGGGTTTCGGCCGGGCGCGGTGGCTCAACCCTGTAATCCCAGCACTTTGGGAGGCCGAGGCGGGTGGATCACGAGGTCAGGAGATCGAGACCATCCTGGCTAACATGGTGAAACCCCGTCTCTACTAAAAAAAATACAAAAAACTAGCCGGGCGTGGTGGCGGGCGCCTGTAGTCCGAGCTACTCGGAGGCTGAGGCAGGAGAATGGCGTAAACCCGGGAGGCGGAGCTTGCAGTGAGCCGAGATCGCGCCACTGCACTCCAGCCTGGGTGACACAGCGAGACCCCGTCTCAAAAAAAAAAAAAAAAAAAAAGAAACGGGGTTTCACTGTGTTGCCCAGACTGGTCTTGAATTCCTGGACTCAGGTGATCCACCTGCCTCAGCCTCCCAAAGTGCTGGAATTACAGGCATAAGCTACCGTGCCCAGAGCAGAGAGCTGATTGGCTGAGGGCCCCTCCCAGCATTCAGAGGCTGTGCTGCCCATGGGCTGCATCCAGTCATGATTTAGCATCCCTGTATTGAGAATGTTAAGGCAGGCTGGTCTTGGGAACCCGAGGACCCCTCTAAAGAGTAACTTTGGCTGGAATAGCCCCCCACAGGCTTGCCAAATTTTTCCCCAGAAGTGCATTTGCAATCTAAGACGACACTGCCACCCATCACACCTTCCTTCCTCCTTCCCTTACTCAGCATCACACCTGCACTCCCAGCCCCATTTCCTGTCACAGACACATCTAATATATTTCCTGCAAATCCTGTCTTGGCAACTGCTTCTCAGAGATCCTGGACTAACACACTGCTAACCTCTCAACAATTCACTAAACTTGATGCAAATCAATCCCAAATAACTAAGTTTCTGCCAGTTTTGTTTTTGTTTGTTTTTTTTAAAATTTTTTTAGAGACAGGGTCTCACTTTATTGCCAGGCTGGAGTAGAGTGGCTATTCACATGTGTGATCATAGCGTATAGAAGCCTCGAACTCCTGACCTCAAGCCATCCTCCTGCTTTAGCCTCCCAAGGAGCTGGGACTACAGGCACGTGCCTCCTGTGCCCAGAACGTCAGCTTGTTTTGAATGTACAATTTTGAGGTCAGGCTCAGTGGCTCACACAGGTAATTCCAGTGCTTTGGAAGGCCAAGGCAGGAGGATCGTTTGAAGCCAGGAGTTTAAAACTGGCTTGTGCAACATAGGGCGACCTCATCTCAAAAACAAAAAAAGTGATCCAAGATTAATATAGACTGAGAAATCAGTTTCATGTGAATGAAAGCAGAAGGGTCAAAATTTGCTTATTGCCCTGCTTTGAGCATTTTACCATTACAGTTTTCACACAGGGTCTAGTGGCAGAGGGCTTGGTGCACACCAGGTGGTTTTGAAAGTGCCATAAATTTAAAAAAGAAAGAAGGCTTGGACTAAAGCCTGGCCTTATACTAAGTCTGACAATGCGGGGGGGATCAGGGAAGCCCAGGTGCTATCAGGGGAGCCCTTGAGGAAGCCGCAGCCTGCTGGAAGCCCTCCTCTCTTTCCCGGCAGCACCAGCTCCAGCTCCAGCTCTGTTTACCTGCAGATGGTGACTGCATTTCGGGCGGGGGCAGTCCAAGTCCCTGAAGCACTGCTTTCTCTCCTAGAACCTGAGTCTTGAGGCATCATCTGGGCTCACGCCCTCTATGAGGCATAAATCTTCTCCTCCTCAGACACCAGCTGAGCCGGGAGATCTGAACAACAGGCGATGAGTTTGCAAGATGGTTCAACAACTATGGACATGTGGTGTCCTCACAGGAGTCCTGTGGGCTGAACGGCAGCCGCCCCTCCTTCCACCCAGCACAATACTTGGTTTGTCCTGCTCACTCTAAATCTGGGCCTTCAATGAATGTTCAGTCCTCGATGAGGGAGTTCTGTGGAAAAAAATAAATGGGAAAGGAAGGTTGGAGAGGCCTTTATTAGCTTAAGGGGCAGTGGAAGGTAAAAGGGCTGTGACTCCTGGTTAGCTTTTTTTTTTAAATTGTTTTTTGTTTTGATTTTTTTTCCGGTAGCTTCTTTATCTCAGTGTTTTTTCTTTTCCTTTGCTTTTCTTTTTTTTTTTTTGAGACAGGGTCTCACTCTGTCACCCAAACTGGAGTACAGCGGTGCAATCATAACTTACTGAAGCCTTGACTTCTGGGGCTCAAGCAATCCTCCCACCTCAGCCTCCCTAGTGGCTGGGACTACAGGTGTGTACCACCACACCCGGCTAATTTTTGTATTTTGTTGTGGAGACAGGTTTTCGCCATGTTGCCCAGGCTGGTCTCAAACTCCTGGGCTCAACTGATCCCCTCGCCTGAGCTTCCCAAAGTGCTGGGATTACAGGCATGAGCCACCATACCTAACTCTTATCTGAGTTTTTGTAACAGTTTGACAAACGAGCTTGTTGTTGGAAAATTGTAAGAGTCCTGGGAATTTCCCTGGGGCCTGAGGAATGAAACACTGCTCTACAAGGGGAGGCTTTCTGTCCTCGAGTTCAGGGTTTAGGGGCTGGCTGGAGGCCTCGGGTAGAGATGAAGGCCCAGTTAGGATTTCCTTCACTGGAATCCATCATTGATGTGTGCCTTGACTGGGGGTTGCCTGCTAAGAGGGCACGGAGCACAGAACCTCCACTGACACCCCTGCAGTTCTAGCAGGAAGCAGGACTTGGTGGCCCCACTTACTCCCTACAGGATAGGAAAAGAGGGCAGTGCCCTGGTGAGGAGCTGTACAGGGGGTCCCTCAGGATGCTTGCTGGGAGGGGTGGGGAGGGCACAGGACTTGCTGGGACCCCGCTGGGAGCTAAGCCCCTCCCAGCTGATTTATTTTTAGGACCAGTAATGCTCGCCTGCGTGTGCCTCGAGCTTCAGAAGGCCCAGGAATTAACCCCGACAAATGTCTTTTTATGCTGTGTTCAGTAGAGATAAGATTAAAAAATAAATTATAGAGAGCAAAAAACAGTGGTTTACTCTCTTTACTGGCATTCAAGAAACTTCTTCGGTTTGATAGGCTTTAAGCTTCTTCCCAGATTTAAAATGCTGTGATTGGCACTAAATGGACCCTATCTCTGCCCAGGAATTCTGGCTTCTGGCTGCAAAGCCTTTGGGGTCCTTGCAATGGGGCAGGCATAACCTCCCATAGTCCCTCCCTCAATCTTCCTTTCCTGCCTTGCTCTTTTTTTTTTTTTTTGAGACAAGGTCTCACTCTGTCACCCAGGCTGAAGAGCAGTGGTGCAATCATGGCTCACTGCAGCTTCAACCTCCTAGGCTCAAGCAATCCTCCCACCTCAACCTCCCAAGTAGCTGGGACTACAGGCACACACCACCACGTCCAGCTAATTTTTGTATTTTTTGTAGTGATGGGGATTTGCCACGTTGCCCAGGCTGGCCTTGAACTTCTGGGCTCAAGCCATGCTCTCACTTCAGCCTCTCAAAGTGCTGAGATTATAGGCTTGAGCCACCATGCCCTCCCTGCCTCTCTCTTCTGATAAAGGAAGCCCTGACTTTGGAGTCCTTCCCTGTGGATCACCTCTGATAAATCTAGTTTCTTGTTCATCTGCTCTTTTATTTATTTATTAAAAAAAATTTTTTTAAAGACTAGTAAAGTGCAGTAGTGAGAAGTGGGGAAAGGGTAGAACAAGGAGTTTGACCTGTAACTGACTGTGAACAATCAATTGAAGTAACTCCTGACCTTCGGACCAGCCTCATCAGCCCTTTTGAATGGCTCCTCTCAGTTTCTTCATCTGGAAAATGTGAATCGTGCATGACAGGAGGTGGGTGGGGATTTGTAGTAGAGAATTCTCAAGGTCTCTCCCGGCTCTGACACTTGGGGACCCAGGGAGTCTACCAAGGGCAAAGGCATCACCCTAAGTGCAAGTTCGTGTGTGGGGGTGTATGAAATAGTTAAGATGAAGTGCCCATCCTCAAGGAGTTTGCAGTTGAGTAGCTCAGAGGCATGCATAATAAATCTCAGGTAGGCCCAGCGCGGTGGCTCATGTCTGAAATCCCAGCATTTTGTGAGGCCGAGGCGGGTGGATCATGAGGTCAAGAGGTTGAGACCAGCCTGACCAACATGGTGAAACCCCATGGCTACTGAAAATACAAAAATGAGCTGGGCGTGGTAGCGGGCGCCTGTAATCCCAGCTACTTGGGAGGCTGAGGCAGGAGAATGGTTTGAACCCAGGAAGCAGAGGTTGCAGTGAGTCGAGATCACGCCACTGCACTCCAGCTTGGGCGACATGGCAAGACTCCGTTTCAAAAAAAAAAAAAGTAAATAAATAAAATAAAAATCAATCAATCAATCAATCTCAGGTAGATATCCAGGAAGTGAGGCATATCAGAGTTCATCAGAATTCCAAGGAGATACAAGATTCCTTCTGGAGGCAGAGGGGGTTGGTGAAGGGGATAAAGTAAGGTTCCTGAGTTCCTTTCCGAGGCCAGTGGCGCAGATGGTTTTGGCTTCCCAAACAAAGAATCCCAGTTATTGCCCAACTTTGATCCCGGCAGGCAAGTCTTCCCCTACCAGGCAGCCACACTCACACCTTCTGAATTGGTGGCTCATTAAATCTTTTTTGCCTTCTTAATCATACTGCTAATAATACTTATTTTTGTTTTATTTGTTTGAGACTGAGTCTCACTGTTGTTGGGTCAGGCTGGAGGGCAATGGTGCGATCTCGGCTCACTGCAACCTCCGCCTCCCGGGTTCCAGCGATTCTCCTGCCTCAGCCTCCCGAGTAGCTGGGATTGTTATGCCCAGACTGTTTGTTCCCCAAAGAAGACCACCAGAGTCCAGAGTCAAAGCCAAGCGGCAAGGATCTTTACTACAAGTTCGAACCTGGTCCCTCCTTTACACAGTATACAAGAGGGCCCTGAACAATGCGAGCGTTTGCTTTTTATAGCCCGAAAGTTGCAGGGGAACAAAGAAATTATTTTGGCTCCTGCGCTTTCAGTAACCTTGAACGGCTGTCTCCTTATCGGAGACTTTCTAGGTGGTGTTTATACTGGGCTCAGGGAGTTTGAGAGATATATGGTGGTGGGATGGGAGGATGGGATGTGTCTGTGCTAGGCTCAGGGAGTTTTGAGCCCGGGGCTGAGGAATGTGCCCAGCTCCTTTCAGGATTACAGGCACCCGCCACCACACCTGGCTAATTTTTGTATTTTTAGTAGAGATGGGGTTTCACCATGTTGGCCAGGCTGGTCTCGAACTCCTGACCTCAGGTGATCCACCCATCTTGGCCTCCCAAAGTGCTGGGATTACAGGTGTGAGCCACCGTACCCAGCTAATAATATTTATTAATATAATATTACCGGCCGATAATATCACTGGCCAGGTGTAGTGGCTCATGCCTCTAATGCCAGTACTTTGGAAGGCCAAGGCGGGAGGATCACCTGAGCTCAGGAGTTCGACACCAGCCTGGCCAACATGGTGAAACCCCATTTCTACCAAAAATAGAAAAATTAGCCAGGCGTGGTGATGGGCACCTATAATCCCAGCTCCTCGGGAGGCTGCGGTAGGAGAATTGCTTGAACCTGGGAGGTGGAGGTTTCAGTGAGCCGAGATCGCACCATTGCCCTCCAGCCTGGGTGACAGAACAAGACTCCATCTAAAAAAAATATATACATATATTGGGAGGCCGAGACGGGTGGATCACGAGGTCAGGAGATCGAGACCATCCTGGCTAACCTGGTGAAACCCCATCTCTACTAAAAAATACAAAAAACTAGCCGGGCGAGGTGGCGGGCGCCTGTAGTCCCAGCTACTCGGGAGGTTGAGGCAGGAGAATGGCGTAAACCCGGGAGGTGGAGCTTGCAGTGAGCTGAGATCCGGCCACTGCACCCCAGCCTGGGCGACAGAGCAAGACTCCATCTCAAAAAAAAAAAAAAATATATATATATGTGTATCTATATATATACATTTATTTATTATTAATATATTTAAAATTTGTGACTAGTTGTTTCCATTCATTATCTCATCTATTTCTCACAACAGGGCTTTGCTTAGGTGGGTATGAATATGATTACAGACAGGAAAACGCAATGAGAAGTTGAGTGACTCATGGCAGGCCCAGAGCTAACCAGAAACAGGAATATTTGAACTTGAGTTTCCGAGAACATCTTCTTCCTACTCACATTTCTTACTCATTGCAGAAATGAGAGAACCCAGTGAGGAGACGAGGTGACAAGGGCACAGAATCTTGAATGTCTTGAGAGCAGGAGGAGGAGAAGAAAACATGGTAGGAGTCAGGCTAGGAGCATGGATTTGGCCAAGGCAGGACAAAAAGCCAAGGTTAAGGCTGGAACAGCTCTCCCTGGGAGTGCCTGAACAACAGATTAGGATGACTGAGCAGCAGGAAAGATCAGAGGGAGAACTGCCTATGAGACAGGCTCCTCAGCGAAACTCCCATAGGGGTGACACCCCTGGGGCTTGAACCATAAGCCCTTTGAGGGCATTCTAGCTTGGCAGCTCTGGGGTCCTGTGAGTTCTGGTGCAGCTTCTAGGGCTGCACCTCATCCCAGTCACCTGTCTAGTTACTGAATTCCATCTTCTCCCAGCTACAGAGGAGAGAAGCAGTGGAGTGCTGTGGTGAGAGTGCAGACTAGGCCATTGGGTGACCTGGGTTTGAGTCCCGGTTTCTCCTCCACTTCCTAGCTGTGACTTTGCACAACGATTCCTCTGGTCCCTGGTTCCCTCATCTGTGGAACGGAGCTATAGTAGTTCTTACATAAGTCTAGGTATGGTGGCTCACACCTGTAATCCCAGCACTTTGGGAGGCCGAGGCAGGCGGATCACCTGAGGTTGGGAGTTTGAGACCAGCCTGACCGACATGGTGAAACCCCGTGTCTACTAAAAATACAAAATTACCCAGGCGTGGTGGCACATGCCTGTAATCCCAGCTCCTCGGGAGGCTGAGGCAGAAGGATTGCTTGAACCCAGGAGGCTGAGGTTGTGGTGAGCCAAGATTGAGTCACTGCTCTCCAGCCTGGGCAACCAGAACAAAAATGCGTCTCAAAAAAAAAAAACAAAAAAAAACAGTTCTTACATAATATGAATTGCTGGGGTTGAAATTATACATTAAAAGGCTAGTTGCACTAAACCGTCACAAACAGGAGCCGTTATGATAATGTAGCTACAAACCACTTGTGTTTTGGTTCATGTTGTTCCCAAAGTGCCTTTTCTCTGCCTCTCAAATCCTTCCCACACTTCAAAGTCAACAAATGCCAAAAATACAACAAAAATGTGGAGGCCACAGACAATAGTGGAGTAAGAGCATGGTCTTGGGAGCCAGCAGCCTGGGCTTGAATCCTAATCTCTGTCACCTTGGGCAAATTTCCTCATCTGCAAGTGGGGAAAAGATAGAACCTGCCTCAGAGGGTCATTGTGGAGATATGAGGAGTGAACGAGTTAATATTTGCAAAGCACTTAGAACACTGACTGGCATGCTGTAGGTGTTTTACTGGTACATGATTGCCGCTCACTGCAACCTTGGCCTCTCAGGTTCAAGTGATTCTCCCGCCTCAGCCTCCTGATTACAGGCACACTCCACCATGCCTGGCTGATATTTTTGTATTTTTAGTAGAGTGGGGGGGGAGTTTCACCATGTTGGTCAGGCTGGTCTTGAACTCCTGACCTCGTATGATCTGTCTGTCTCGGCCTCCCAAAGTGCTGGGATTACAGGCGTGAGCCACCCAATGTTACTGCTGGCTACTCGTACATGGGCCTCATTTGCCCTCTGCTTGCTTGAACAACAGGAAACACATTCAGCCCATCCTTGAGTCTAGTCCACTGCCTGGTTCATGTTTGGTGCTCATTAAAGTGTCTAGATTGAAATCAACCAGGAGACTGGCCTGCCACAGTGGCTCACACCTGTCATTCCAGTGTCTCTGGGAGGTTGCTGCAGCAGGATGGCTTGAGGCCAGGAGTTTGAGACCAGCCCGGTCAATATAGCAGTCAACATAGCGAGATCTATCTCTACAGGAAAAAAAAAAAAAAAAAATTAGCCAGGCTTGGTGGCATGCCTGTAGTCCCAGCTATTCAAGAGGCTGAGGCAGGAGGATCACTTGAGTCCAGGAGTTCAAGGCTGCTGCAGTGAGCTATGATCATGCTACTGCACTCTGCTTTGGGAACAGAGGGAAACCCTGTTTCAAAAAAGAAAAAGAAGGCTGGGCACGGTGGCTCACACCGGTAATCCCAGCATTTTGGGAGGCCGAGGCCGGTGGATCACTTGAGGCCAGGAGTTCGATACTAGCCTATACAACATGGTGAAACCCCGCCTCTACTAAAAGTACAAAAATTAGCTGGGCGTAGTGGCGGGCACCTGTAATCCCAGCTACTCGGGAGGCTGAGGCAGGAGAATCGCTTGAACCCGGAAGGTGGAGGTTGCAGTGAGGCGAGATCGAGCCACTCACTCACTGCACTCCAGCCTGGAAGACAGCTCCGTCTAAAAAAAAAAAAAAAAAAAAAAAAAAAATTGTGGTAATAAATTGCTGATTGGGGCTGGGAGAAGGACAGGCAGTGACGAGAATTCGCCCCTTTCTGAAATATTTGAAGGGTCCTAGCGTTTGCTTCCTTGTTGGAGGCCCAGAAAGCACTGACTTGACGTGTGTGAAAGATTGTAGACAGAGACGGGATAAAGAACCCCGTGCTGGAAAACGAGCAGGCTCTGGAATCAGCAGGGTCACGGGCAGTTTCCTTACGTGTAAACTAGGAGTAAAAAGATCAGTGTCCCGCCGAAATGAGAGAGTAATAGTAAAAACTATTTACTGAGCACTTCCAGGTACTTGCTAAGTATTTATGATCCCATTTTACAGATGAGGCTGGGAGGTTTCCCGACCTGCCCGAAGATACAAAGCAAGTAGTATGCACGAGGGAAGACTCGAACACAGGTCTGTGAATCAATCTCTGTGTGCGGATGGGAGCGGTTTCAGCGATAAGAGCCACTTAATCTGGCCGAGCCGCTCGAGAGCAGCGCAGCAGCCACCGGAGTGGCACCGCCCCTAGAGCCCGCCGCCCTCCGCCCTCCGCCCTCCGCCCTCTGCGTGCTTACGTGCGCTCCGTGACCGCCGCGGCCGACGTGGGGCTGGCGAGGCAGGACGCATGCGCTCTGAGTGCCGGAGCGCGCCCCCTCCCGTCTGGGGCCGCGGAGCCAGGATGCGGCGCATGCGCACACCTGGCGGGCGGAGAGCGGTCCAGAGCAAGCAGAAAGATTTGGGCGAGACTGTGCGCGGGAGCCGGGCCGTGCGGCGCGAGCGCGCAGGCGCGGCAGAGGGGGCGGGCTGCTACTCCGGAATCTGCGAACCGCAGTCGGTGCCGCATCCTCAGCTCGCCGCCATGGCCGCCTACAAGCTGGTGCTGATCCGGCACGGCGAGAGCGCATGGAACCTGGAGAACCGCTTCAGCGGCTGGTACGACGCCGACCTGAGCCCAGCGGGCCACGAGGAGGCGAAGCGCGGCGGGCAGGCGCTGCGAGGTGCGGAGGGGCCGGGTGGGAGCTGCGAAGGGCCGGGTGTCCGGCCTCGGAGGCCGCCTGGCTGGCGTCTGCGCCCTCCCGGAGAGGGCCGGCACCTTGGGCAGCATCTCTTTAGCAGTTTCGTGTGTAGTTGAGAAGATGAATCCAGAAGGTAGAGTCGACTTGTTCAAGGTCACGCCGTGGAGCGTGAGGGACTGTGCCGGGGGAGGACCCAGGGCGGTCGCCCCGCAACCCTTTGCGCTCCCCACGACACCGCTTAGCAGTTTTCCCGTTCTAGTCTCGACGTTTAATAAGTCGGGGACAGGCCGGGCGCGGTGGCTCACGCCTGTAATCCCAGCATGGTGGGAGGCCGAGGCGGGTGGATCACTTGCGGTCAGGAGTTCGAGATTAGCCTGACCAACATGGTGAAACCCCGTCTCTACTGAAAATACAAAATTAGCCGGGCGTGGTGGCGCACGCTTGTAATCTCAGCTACTCGGGAGGCTGAGGCAGGAGAATCGCTTGAACCTGGGAGGCGGAGTGCCGTGAGCCGAGATCGCGCCATTGCACTCCAGCCTGGGGAACGAGACCGAAACTCTGTCTCAGAAAAATAGGCCGGGCGCGGTGGCTCAAGCCTGTAATCCCAGCACTTTGGGAGGCCGAGACGGGCGGATCATGAGGTCAGGAGATCGAGACCATCTTGGCTAACACAGTGAAACCCCGTCTCTACTAAAAAATACAAAAAACTAGCCGGGCGAGGTGGCGGGCACCTGTAGTCCCAGCTACTCGGGAGGCTGAGGCAGGAGAATGGCGCAAACCCGGGAGGCGGAGCTTGCAGTGAGCTGAGATCCGGCCACTGCACTCCAGCCCGGGCGACAGCGCGAGACTCCGTCTCAAAAAAAAAAAAAAAAAGAAAAATAAAAAAAAAAACAATAATAAGTCGTGGACAGTTTGCCCTAATGGAGCCATTTGTGGCGGCCAGGTCTTTTTCAGATTCCCCCAGCGCCAGAAACGGTTGGTACAGTCTGGGGCTCCTGGAGGAGGACGCCCTGTGCCTTACAGCAGCTGTAACCAAGGCTTCTCAAGAGGCGGCTACGGATCCTAGCGGATCGGCAGGCCACACAGCCTCGTCCCCAGCAGTAGGTGGAGTCCCCAGGGGTGCCTAACAAGCCTCAGGACACCAAGAAATCCGCGTGGTTGTGTAGGACTTTGCTTTTCAGTAGCATTCCACAAATAGTGTGTCCAAAACGCATCCGTAGATATAACTGAGTGAATGAATGAATGGTTTGAGTTGCTCCTTCTACCCAATAAAGTAGGTAAGATTTTATCCTCCTCAGCCTTCCTAGGCCCCTTTATAGTTGGGAAAAGTGAGGATGTGGAAAGATGACTTGTCCAAGGTCATGTCTTATTCCTAGTCCAGTGTCCTCACCCTAGTTCTGGGTGAAGTAACAGGTAGGTGTTAGGAACCGGTAGGCTTTTGGCCAAGGACGCTGGGCAAAGGTGGAAGTGGCTGTGAGATAATGCTTGCCTATCCAGGCTTGCCCCCACCCCAGTCTGCTCTTTGTGGTTTCGGAATGCTAATGAGGAAGCATTTCCTGCTGCCGGCAATGCCAAGAATCCCTGAAGAGGTGCTTCCACTGATGATAGGGGCAGATCCTCCTTTGCTCCCTTCTCACCTCTGGACAAAGCAGCAGCCATTCACAAGGGTCATTGATGAGGCACAGGTATTTGGCCTCAGATTGCTCTCCTAGCTTCTTGCCTTCACTGTACTATCCTCAAATGAAGCAAAACGCGGGACAGTCTGGGAAATGTAAACCTCTGCGGGGTGGGTGGGCAGGGGAGTGAATGTTTCAGATGGCCTGGTGTGACCTCATCTTTTAGGAGAGGCTGGGAAATGGAAAGTGCTGGTAAAGGAGGCCATTTTCTTTAGCTCTGTGGCAGGTCGAACTGTATCAGTCTGTGGTGGTTTCCCAACAACTAGTCCACGTTAAACCATGTTGTCTCTATTTGAGACTGATCAAATAGTTAAACTTGTAATCTCTAAAACAACAGATCCTATTTCAGTTTTAAAATAAATGTTAGCATTAAATTAAAAAGTTAACAGTATAAAAATTAAAATATTTAACAGTTTAAAAGGTCGAAAACATATAAATAATTCCTCAATGCTTTAAGTGATAGGGTTTGTACAGTCTTGAATCTGATTTCAGGAGAAAGCTAGTGAGAACTGAGTTTCCCCATGCATCCTTACTGCTAAGAGAGGGATGGCCTGGGGGAGGATGGAGTCCACACCACAGTGTCCACTCCTACCCCTGTGAGTGTCCCTAGGCTATGTTTTACTTTGATGGGCAAGTTAAAGGAAGAGACTTTATGCTCTGATCTTTCAGGTTCTCTGTTAAGAGTCCTAAGCAGAACTTCTTTTGTTCTCAAGGTCCTATTTATGTGTCCAAAGTGAGCTGCCTCATTGCAAGTGGAAATAATTGCAGTAAAACAGCCTGAAGCTCTCCAGCATGGGGGCTGAGGCGAGCACTGTGGGTATTCACTTCCGGGTGACTCAGCCTTTTGTTGGGGAGCCATTCCTCTCCTTACAGTTAGGAAGGTAACAGTAAGTGAGTCTACTAGGACTTGTCTGGCGGCTCAGTGATGAGACCTGTTTTTTCTCTTGTGGGTGGTGTGAGTTTTCCTGGTGATTAATTCCCCCCAGCCCTCACTCAGTAAGATTAAGTTCTTCTTGGCCTCATTCTCATTTGAATGACTGGCAGGAAAATTCACTTCATGTTTTATTAATTACTGTTGCTAACCTCAATATGAAGCAATATCCAGGCAAGTTTGTGCTGAATTTCTAAGAGGGCCTTCTAGCCTCATGGAGAAAAACAGGAATGTTTTCTTGGTCATCAAGGAAAGTGCCGTCTCCCCATTATGGTGGGAGGGAGAGTAATCTTTCATGAAACAAAATCAATAAGACTGGTTTTTTTTTTTTTTTTTTTGCGCGCGACAGTGTCTTGCTCTGTCGCCCACGCTGGAGTGCAGTGGTGCAATCTCGGCTCACTGCAAGTTCTGCCTCCCGGATTCACACCATTCTCCTGCTTCAGCCTTCTGAGTAGCTGGGACTACAGGCGCCCGCCACCACGCCCGGCTAATTTTTTTTTGTATTTTTAGTAGAGACGGGGTTTCACCGTGTTAGCCAGGATGGTCTCAATCTCCTGACCTCGTGATCCGCCCGCCTTGGCCTCCCAAAGTGCTGGGATTACAGATGTGAGCCACCATGCCCGGCCAAGACTGATTTCTTGTAACCTATTCGTTGGGCCAACATAACTCTTGCCACAATAACTACTGTGTATGGAACACATATTCATTGATGAATCAGATAGTGCACAACACTGGGTCTTTCTTTAGTGAGTGGCTTCTCCTGAACTTGGTTTAATAGTTAAGTAGGTATACTCTTCTGAGGGTACTTGGGATTAGGCTGGAACTTTGACTACAGTAGAGAGAAACCATGGATTAGAGTTTGTGACGTGATTTCCATACTCCACAGTGAATACAATTTCATACAACAAACAAATACAATTGCAAACAAATACAAAAACAAAATACAATTTCATACAACAAACTGAAGTTTTATCAGTACAGGAAGAGCTCTTCCTGTGTCCTGATTGGGACTTAAATCCTAATTTTCTTAGATCAGAGTTCTAGTAAAATATCTATTAGAAGTGACAATTCCCAGCCTGGGCAACATGGTGAAACCCTGTCTCTACTAAAAATACAAAAATTAGCTGGATATGGTGACATGTGCCTGTAATCTCAGCCTACTTGGGAGGCTAAGGCAGAAGAATTACTTGAACCTGGGAGACGGAGGTTGCAGTGAGCCGAGATCATGCCACTGCACTCCACCCTGGGCAACAGAGTGAGACTGTCTCAAAAAAAAAAAAAGCCAGGCGTGGTGGCTCACGTCTGTAATCCCAGCACTTTGGGAGGCTGAGGTGGGCGGAGTTCGAGACAAGCCTGGCCAACATAGTGAAACCCCATCTTTACTAAAAATACAAAAATTAGCTGGGTGTGGTGGCATGCACCTGTAGTCCCAGCTACTTGGGAAGCTGAGGCAGGAGAATCGCTTGAACCTGGGAGGCAGATACTGCAGTGAGCTGAGACCACCCCATTGCACTCCAGCCTGGGTGACAGAGTGAGACTCTGTCCCAAAAAAAAAAAGTCACAATTCTAACTGAAATACAAACATCAGGATCCTTGGGGAAATGGGGATAGCTAGAGATGGTGGTGAAAAGTTGGATTCTGGAGTCCCACAGCATGGGTTTTAATCTCTTACGTAATTGCTGTGACCTTAGGTAGATTGTAAGGATAAACAAAACAGTTGGCCAAATACTTTGTTTTTTGGCCAAATATTGTCATTTGGACTACTTGTACAGGAGATTGATAAGGAAGAACATTTTGGCTTAGAGTAGACCTCGTTAGCTTATCACTTTGAACTTCTGATTTCCAGATGCTGGCTATGAGTTTGACATCTGCTTCACCTCAGTACAGAAGAGAGCGATCCGGACCCTCTGGACAGTGCTAGATGCCATTGATCAGATGTGGCTGCCAGTGGTGAGGACTTGGCGCCTCAATGAGCGGCACTATGGGGGTCTAACCGGTCTCAATAAAGCAGAAACTGCTGCAAAGCATGGTGAAGCCCAGGTGAAGATCTGGAGGCGCTCCTATGATGTCCCACCACCTCCGATGGAGCCCGACCACCCTTTCTACAGCAACATCAGTAAGGTATGGACAAACAGAGGTTTGGTCACTCTGCCCAGGATCAGGGGCTTTTAGTAGTGTCTGCCTAATCTCACTGAGCTTGTAATTCATGATAAAATAGTTAATTGTAATCCTTCTCCAAGGAATGACCTTCACTTACTAGAAGATATGGTTGATAGTTTACTATCTCCTTTTTTGTATTTCCATTGTCAGATTTTATAAAAACCTGTGAATGTGCATGGGCCAAAATTAATACATCATGAAGTCTTTTAACAGATGTAACTGTTAATAAGTGGTGAACTTGGATTCTTTATTGCTTAGGATCGCAGGTATGCAGACCTCACAGAAGATCAGCTACCCTCCTGTGAGAGTCTGAAGGACACTATTGCCAGAGCTCTGCCCTTCTGGAATGAAGAAATAGTTCCCCAGATCAAGGAGGGGAAACGTGTACTGATTGCAGCCCACGGCAACAGCCTCCGGGGCATTGTCAAGCATCTGGAGGGTATGTATGTGTTTTCAGAGGTGCCTTCAAGGCAGGATAAAGCAGAACTGCTACCAATCAGGGACTTGGTAAAAAGGAGTCTAGGAAAGGGCTGGACTTGTTAACAGCTTTAGAGGTGGTGTAGATTGACTTTGGTGAAAAAACACCCTCAACCCTTGTTTCTCAAAATGTGATCTGCAGAATAGTGACAGCTGGACCCCCTGGGAGCTTGTTATACTTGCAGAACCTCAGGTATCACTCCAGACCTATTTCAGAATCGGCATCTATTCCGCAGGTGATTTGGATACAATTTTTTTTTTTTTTTTTTTTTGAGACGGAGTCTCGCTCTGTCGCCCAGGCTGGAGTGCAGTGGCACGATCTCGGCTCACTGCAAGCTCCGCCTCCCGGGTTCACGCCATTCTCCTGCCTCAGCCTCCTGAGTAGCTGGGACTACAGGTGCCCGCCACCGCGCCCGGCTAATTTTTTTTTTTTTTTTGTATTTTTAGTAGAGATGGGGTTTCACCGTGGTCTCGATCTCCTGACTTTGTGATCCGCCCACCTCGGCCTCCCAAAGTGCTGGGATTACAGGCGTGAGCCACCGCGCCCGGCTGGATACATATTAAAGCTTGAGAAGCTCACCTCTAGATTGGAATTGTCAAATGAAACTGCTAGTAAAAATCCTCCTTAGCTGGCCAAGCACAGTGGCTCATGCCTGTAATTGCAACACTTTGGGAGGCCAAGGCAGGAGGACCACTTGAGGCCAGAAGTTTGAGACAGCCTGGGCAACATAGTAAAGCTGCATCTCTAAAAATTTTTAAAGGCCAACCACAGTGGTTCATGCCTGTACTATCAGCACCTTGAGAGTTCAAAACCAGCCTGAGCAACAAAGCAAGACCTTGTCTGTACAAAAGAAAAATGAAAAATTGGCTGAGTGTGGTGGCTCAAGCTTGTAATCCCAGCACTTTGGGAGGCCAAGGCAGGCGGATCACAAGGTCAGGAGATTGAGACCATCCTGGCTAACACAGTGAAATCCCGTCTCTACTAAAAATATAAAAAATTAGCCAGGTGTGGTGGCGGGCGCCTGTAGTCCCAGCTACTCGGGAGGCTGAGGCAGGAGAATGGCGTGAACCTGGGAGGCAGAGGTTGCAGTGAGTCGAGATCGCGTCACTGCACTCCAGCCTGGGCAACAGAACAAGACTGTGTCTCAAGAGAAAAAAAAAAAGAAAGAAAAATGAAAAATTAGCTTGATGTGGTGATGCTCACCTGTAGTCCCAGCTACTCAGGAGGCTGAGGCGGGAGATTGCTTGAGCCCAGCAGTTCGAGGTTATAGCGAGGTACGATTGTGCCACTACATTCTAGCCTGGGAGTAAGACTTTGTCTCTCTTTTTTTTTTTTTTTTTTTTTTTTTGAGACGGAGTCTCGCTCTGTCGCCCAGGCTGGAGTGCAGTGGCCGGATCTCAGCTCACTGCAAGCTCTGCCTCCCGGGTTCACGCCATTCTCCTGCCTCAGCCTCCCGAGTAGCTGGGACTACAGGCGTCCGCCACCTCGCCTGGCTAAGTTTTTGTATTTTTAGTAGAGACGAGGTTTCACCGTGTTAGCCAGGATGGTCTCGATCTCCTGACCTCGTGATCCGCCCGTCTCAGCCTCCCAAAGTGCTGGGATTACAGGCTTGAGCCACCGCGCCCGGCCAAGACTTTGTCTCTTAAAAAAAAAAAAAAAAAAGGGAAAACATCTATAAAATATTCTCCTTAGTCACAACCAGGCACAACTTTACACATGAATCTCAGTTTGCATCTTAAATTGTTTCCTCCCCGAGGACCTAGAGGCCTGTGTGTGCTAATTTTTGGTTGGATGGACTATATGGGATATTTGAGATGTGTACAGTCTTGCTTCACTGTGGGCTTCTAGACCTCACTTTGGTAGATACCTGGCCATACACCTTGCTGTAGTTTATTGGTGGTTTATCTTGTATACCTTTTCTTGCTTTTCAGTTTAATGGCTGAGAAATAAGTATGGTGGGGGCCATTCCCTGGGTTCAGAACTACTATAAAGATCAGAAAGAGGTCTTACTTTAATTTCTGTCAAAGTCCTTTGTCCCCTGGAGGACAAAGAGTAAACCTGGAGGGGTGATGTGGATTTATGTCTTGTGTGGCTGATGATGGTGGATGTTTTCAGGTCTCTCTGAAGAGGCTATCATGGAGCTGAACCTGCCGACTGGTATTCCCATTGTCTATGAATTGGACAAGAACTTGAAGCCTATCAAGCCCATGCAGTTCCTGGGGGATGAAGAGACGGTGCGCAAAGCCATGGAAGCTGTGGCCGCCCAGGGCAAGGCCAAGAAGTGAAGGCCAGCGGGGAGGATACTGTCCCCAGGAGCACCCTCCCTGCCTGTCTTGTCCCTCAGCCCCTCCCACCTGCACATGTCACACTGACCACATCTGTAGACATCTTGAGTTGTAGCTGCAGATGGGGACTGGTGGCTCCCATTTTCATTTTAGCCATTTTGTCTTCTGCACCCACTCCCTTCGTACAATCTAGTCAGAATAGCACTTCTAGAGCATAGGTTCTCAGTCCAAGCTGTGGAAAAGCTCCCCTTATCCAACAGAGTTTAAAGGTAGTAACTTGGGTTTTTGCGAGTTCTTTGTTTACTAAGGACTTGTGGGGAGGAATCATGCTAAGCCATGACCAATGAGGAGAAGCAAGAGCCTCTCTGTCCCCAGGAGCCAGTCCTCTGCTCTTCTGCAGTCAGGCCACTGCCTGGGGGCTCTAGTCATTCCAGTGGAAGATGATGTAACCTGCATGGTGATGTGACAGCTGTTTCCTCCCTGACCCTAGAGGACCTGGCTCTAGAAGTTTGGGATCAATCCTGAATTTAGTTATGTGTTACATTTACTTTTATTAAAAAAGTATAGTATATATAAATAATACAAAACAGTAACCCTTCTGGGGTTTCTTGTGGCGGTTGAAATAGTCCCACATGTGGTCATCAGAAAATAAGCCATTCCTCATACCAGTATGGGATCAGTTCCTTGACCTCTGAGGGGCAGGAGTGCTTCCTGCTGTGTGTGTTAGAATCCCTTCCTGCCTTGTTTCATGGCAGTGAAACGCCCCTTGGTCCTGTCCAAGTGTGTCTTTCACTGATTTCCGAATCATGTTCTAGTTGCTTGGCTCTGCCACATGGGTCCAGTGTTCACCTGAGCATAACTGTACTAAATCCTTTTTCCAGATCAGTATAATAAAGGAGTGATGTGCAATAGTTTCTTGTGTGATGTGGAAGAGCTTATCTGAGGAAACCTTAGCATTTAACTTGAAATGTCTCCCACTACCCTAGTCCTTGTGTGGCAGTTTGTTTTGGGACACCCAGTCACAACTTTACATGGTTGGTCCAAAAATGACACATCTCCCTGGGCTTTTCATGTCAGCCTGGTGAGCTGAGGTGGCGGTGGGAGGCCCTCCTGGCCAAGCCCTCCATTCATGTTGCCCCCTGCAGCTCTTGCTTGGTGCTCCCCTGACTGGAAAGTCACTGAAACTCCATTGTATCCTCTTTAGAGTAAATAAAGTCTGCTGGTTTTTTTTTCTCTTTTTGAGACAGTCTCGCTCTGCCGCCCAAACTTCAGTGCAGTGGCACAATCTCAGCTCACTGCAGCCTCTGCTTCCAGGGTTCAGGCAATCCTCCTGCCTCAGCCTCCCAAATAGCTGGGACCACAGGCTTGTGCCACTATGCCTGCTTAATTTCTGTATTTTTTAGTAGAGACGGGTTTTTGCCAAGTTGCCCAGGCTGGTCTCGAACCAGTTTTGGCCTCCCAAAGTGCTGTGATTAGAGGTGTGAGCGACCGTGCAGGCCTCAGAATTTTTTAACCGTTTTACCAACTTGAAAACTTAAAAGATGACCTCAAAAAGTGACAGTGCAGTGGAAAGGAGTATAATTACATTATAAACACAATTGCCTTCTCTCTCCTTTGAAAAGATCACTGGAATACAAGAAATCCATAAAGCTGGAGAAAGAACATTCCCTTTTCCTTCTGGTGGGAGCAAGTAACACCCTCCATCTGTTGAGCTCCTAATGCTCCTCTGCCATCCACTGGATGAGGGATATTACATACGTTAGCTCTAATCTTAACCCACGAAAGGGCTGGTAACTCCTGTTTAAGGAAGGGGAAACAGGCCCAAAGAAACATGTAAAAAGCACCAAATGTCACACCACTTGGTACTGGGGCTGGGATGGATATTACTAGTTCAAGCAAATCAAGGTTCTAAGATTTAAATACTTTCAAGCATCTTGCTTTTCAATTTTAGATTTTCATTTGACCTACACAATAACCTTGAGTAATTTCAGTCTCCAAGAGGCTGGTGAAATGTTACTTTCCTAACCTGTGCAGAATCCTAGACCAGAAGTTGGTAATTTTGGCCAGCACGGCGGCACACACCTGTAATCCCAGCACTTTGGGAGGCTGAGGATCACTTGAGGCCAGGAGTTTGAGACTGGCCTGGGCAACATAGCAAGACCTGGTCTCTACAAAAAAAATTAGCCAGGCATGGTGGTATGTGCCTGTAGTCCCAGCTACTCAGGGGACTGATGTGGGGGAATTACGTGAGTCCAGGAGTTTGAGGCTGCAGTAAGCTATGACTGCACCACTGCGCTTCATCCTGGGTGACATTCTGAGGCCCTGTCTCTTTAAAAATTGCATGTACAACAAACAAAAACACCAAGGCCAGGCATGGTGGCTGATGCCTATAAGCCCAGCATTTTGGGAGGCCAAGGCAGGTGGATCAACCTGAGGTCAGGAGTTCAAGACCAGTCTGGCCAACATGGTGAAACCTCATCTCTACCAAAAGTTAGCTGGGAATGGTGGTGCATGCCTGTACTCCCAGCTACTGGGAAGGCAGAAGCTGAGTGAGTTGAGATCGTGCCACTGCACTCCAGCCTAGGTAACAGCAAGACTCTGTCTCAAAAACAAACAAACCAAAAACAAAACCTGGATGTGGATCTACAATGCTCTCAATCTCGGTAAAATTTTCAATTAAAGAAACCCTAACGTTCAAGGTTAGGAAGCAGAGGATAGAAACTAAGGTGGGCTGATTCTAAAGCTCACATTATGCACTGTCACTAATACTGAAGAGATGGGCTTCTTGAGTAACATCTCAAGAAGTGACATCTCAAGACTCGTATTTTGTCGGCAACCTCTCCATGCTTAACTTTCATCCCTTCCTCATCCCCAAACTTATGCCTTAATTTCTGCTTCTGTACTTAGCCTGGGCTTGTCTCTCTGCCTTGAATATATTCACTTACTTATGTTCTTTAATTTATTTTTATCTCATGTCACTAATCCTTTCCTGGCCACCTCATATGACAGTACTCTGTCCCACTTTTCAATTCAGATTAAACATTTCCTGGAGTACCCACTATATCAGTAATGTGTATCAGATACTTTTAGACATGTTACTTATTTTTTTTGAGACAAGAGTCTCGCTCTGTTGTCCGGGCTGGAGTACAGTGGCACAATCTCGGCTCACTACAACTTCCACGTCCAGGGTTCAAGTGATCTTCCTGCCTCAGCTTCCCGAGTAGTTGGGATTACAGGCATGTGCCACCACACCCGGCTAATTTTTGTATTTTTAGTAAAGATGGGGTTTTACCATGTTGGCCGGGCTGGTCTCGAACTCCTGACTTCAACCTAACTCGGCCTCCCAAAGTGTTGGGATTTACAAGCATGAGCCACCACGTCCGCCTCACATGCTATCTGTATCACATGTGTCCTCAAATTTTCATTAGACCATAATGTACCTGAATGAAGGGGACGTACGTAAAGCACTTGACTCAGTGCCTAGCACAGTGAGTACTCAATAAGCAGAAGTACTGAAATGTCCTGACACCATTTAGACGTCTTTCTCTGCTTAAGACAACTATAACATCCTTTTAGTAAAAAAGTTTTATCATAACAAAAAATATGTATTTATAAGGACTGTCAGGGGGGATAGGCTATTTCCAATATCACAGTTTTGTTTGTTGGTGCCTTGAAAAGATAAGTTTTATTACTCAAGAGAATGAAATCCACTGATAGGTTCACAGAAACGTGTTCCATCTACAGCATAAGTTTCTGGCAGATTTTTCTGGAAGTGGCTGTTGGCCGACGCCAGGTGTTTGAATAGACAGCAGCATCTTGGTGTTATACTCAGGAACAGCTTACCCCCTTCCATGGGGTAAAAAGTGGCTTCTTAGGTCTGCAAGAATTCAGGTTGTACTCGGGCTACTTTCCGGAATTCTTTAGTGTGGGTCTTAGGGCACTGCATCTCACACCAGCTGATGGGAACCATCTGGATACCTGGAAGGGAAAAGCTGGTGGAGCCCAGATCCCAAAGATTTGCCTGGGACTCCTCTTTTATGCTGGGTATGAAACTGAAGTGCCACCAAGCTTCCTACTGAACCTCAACTCACAAAGAAAAAACTTTGTTCTACTGACTTATGGAGTCCCGTTTCCTTGGATTTATATAAGGAAAATCAGGCTGCGTGTGGTGGCTCACACCTACAATCTCAGCACTTTGGGAGGCCAAGGCGGGCAGATCATTTGAGGCCAGGAGTTTGAGACCAGTCTGGCCAACATGGCGAAACCCCGTCTCTATTAAAAATACAAAAATTAGCTAGGTGTGCTGGCATGTGTCTGTAATCCCAGTTACTTGGGTGATGAGAATTGCCTGAACCCGGGAAGTGAAGGCTGTGGTGAGTGGAGATCGCACCACTGCACTCCAGCCTCCTCGACACAGTGAGACCCAGTCTCAAACAACCACCACCACCGGCACCAAGCAAAGAAGAAAAAAAAAATCATTCTAATCTCAGAAGGAAATATCTACAGCCATACTGCTTCCCAGATAAGGGAAACCAGGAAAAACAATGGATTAATCCCAAACCATAGCTCCAGGGAAAGTAAGGATGTGGAAGCAAGGCCATCTCACCTGACTCACTGTGGGCTACCACCACTCCCAGCTCGTTCTCGGCAGTGGTTAGCAGGTAGTTGGACTGTGCATCACCTAGGGAGATCTAGTCACATAACACTGAAGGAAAATGAGGAGTTAGAAGTCTTCCCCCAACCTTAGCCAGCTGAGTTGTTTTTCTACTTTCTCTGTTTTGTTTTTTTGAGACGGAGTCTTGCTCTGTTACCCAGGCTGGAGAGCAGTGGCGCGATCTCAGCTCACAGCAACCTGTGCCTCCAGCATTCCAGCGGTTCTCCCGCCTCAGTTTCCCGAGTAGCTGAGATTACAGCCATGCGCCACCACGTCCAGCTAATTTTTGTATTTTCAGTAGAGACAGGGTTTCACCATGTTGGGCCAAGCTGGTCTCGAACTCCTGACCTCAGGTGATCCACCCGCCTTGGCCTCCCAAAGTGCTGGGATTACAGGTGTGAGCCACCACGCCCAGCCTCCATCTCTTCTTTTGACAAAAACCCAGAAGTCTGCTGGGAATAAAGGATACCACTTTGGCCAAGACAATGTCACCTGGGCGGAAACTCTTATAAATTTCAACCTGTAAAGAAAGAACAGGAATGGTAAGTGAAAGTTCTAGACTGGGTCTATATGAAACTGTGAACCCTTCTGGTAAAGCCAGTCTACTTTCTAATCCTGGAGGGTAGAAATCATCATTACTCATGTCAAGTCAACAACTTTTAATTGCTTCTATAGTATTATCATACAAATGAAAAGTTGTTTGTTTGTTTGTTTGTTTTTTTTTGAGATGGAGTCTCGCTCCGTTGCCCAGGCTGGAGTGCAGTGGTACGATCTTGGCTCACTGCAACCTCCACCTCCCAGGTTCAAGCGATTCTCCTGCCTCAGCCTCCTGAGTAGCTGGGATTACAGGCGCGCAGCATGACGCTGGCTAGTTTTTGTATTTTTAGTAGAGATGGGGTTTCACCATGTTGGTCAGACTGGTCTTGAACTCCTGAGCTCGTGATCTGCCTGCCTTGGCCTCCCAAAAAGCTGGGATTACAGGTGTGCACCACCGCACCCAGCCTTTTTTTGTTAAGGGTGGAATCCCACTGTGTCACCCAGGCTGGAGTACAGTGATGCAATGGTAGCTCACTGCAGCCTTGGACTGCTGGACCAAGGGATCCTCCTGCCTCAGCCTCCCAAGTAGCTAGGACTACAGGTTTGTGCCACCACATAACCTCAAACTCCTGGGCTCAAGCAATCCTCCAGCCACATCCTCTCAAGCAGCTATGACTACAAGCATGAGCCACCATGCCTGCTAATTTTTAATTTTTAAAATTTTTGTAGAGACAGGGTCTCACTGTGTTGCCAGGGCTGGTCTTGAAGTCCTGGCCTCAAGTGATCCTCCCGCCTCAGCCTCCCAAAGTACTGGGATTACAGGTGTGTGCAACCATGCCTGGTCTGAGATAATACTTTTAAGGGATTGAGATTTGTAAAGCCGTTAAAAAAAGAGAACCAACCAACAACCTTGTCTTTTTCAGTTGCTCGGACATCTTCCTTGCTATAAAAAAAGAATTAACAGAAAGATTAATTATCTGTGAGAAAGAATTTTTTTTTTTTTTTTTTTAAGACAGAGTCTCCCTCTGTCACCCAGGCTGGAGTACAGTGGCACCATCTCGGCTCACTGCAACCTCCGCCTCCTGGCTTCAGGCATTTTTCGTGCCTCAGCCTCTCAAGCAGCTGGAATTACAGGCATGTGCTGCCACGCCCGGCTAGTTTTTGTATTTTTAGTGGAGATGGGGTTTCACCACATTGGCCAGGCTGGTCTTGAACTCCTGGCCTCAGGTGATCCACCCGCCTCAGCTTCCCAAAGTGCTGGGATTACAGGCATGAGTCACCTTGCCCAGCCTGTGAGAAAGAATTATTCTGTAGATTCCTAGTAAATAAAGAGCTACAAGAACAGACAGAACAAGTCTTAATTGCGACCCAGCTGCTACTCAGAGGAGCAGGGTGGAGAAGCATCCTCAGACCACACGGAGCAGCAGTATCAATACCTCTGATTAGATAAAGGCAGATCAGATTTGGCAAGAAACGATAAGGAGTTTTGTTGCCTCAGGGCTTGAACAGAAGCACTATAGCAAGGGTCCCCAACTTCTGGTGGCCTGTTAGGAACCGGGCTGCACAGAAGGAAGTGAGTGGCAGGCAAGCTTCATCTGTATTTACAGCTGCTCCCCAATCACATACATTACTGCCTGAGCTCCGCCCCCTGTCAGATCAAAGTGGGCATTAGATTCTCATAGAAGTATGAACCCTATTGTGAACTGTGCACATGAGGGAGCTAGGTTGCCCACTCATTATGAGAATCTAATGCTTGACGATCTGTCACTGTCTCCCATCACCCCCAGATGGGACCATCGAATTGCAGGGAAAGAAACTCAGGGCTCCCACTGATTCTACATTATGGTGAGCTGTATAATTATTTCATTATATATTACAGTGTAATAATAATAGAAATAAAGTACACCATAAATGTAATGCACTTGAATCATTCTGCAACCACTCCCACCACAGTCTGTGGAAAAACTGTCTTCCAAGAAACTGGTCCCTGGTGCCAAGAAGCTTGGAGATTGCTGCACTACAGAACCACATCAAATCCTGAGGCTGGAAAGGGCCTCAAAAGTTAGATTATCTGCCTCGCAAGAAATGTTTGTCCTTTCTCAAGGAAGCCACAGGAAATCACTGTCTCACTCACAAATCTTTTCAATGTTTTATAACCTCTGAGTTCAATCTATATTAAAATTTTTAAAAAGTGCTTCCTAGAATGCCTTCCACTTTAGTTTGAGTCATCCTGACACTGCTAAACTTCAGCTTCACTCAATTCTTTTTGCTTTACTTTTCATTTATTTATTTGTTTTTTGAGACAGGGTCTCACTTTGTCACCCAGGCTGGAGTGCAGTGGTACAATCTCAGCTCACTGCAACCTCCGCCTCCTAGGCTCAAGTGATCTTCCCACTTCAGCTCCACAAGTAGCTGGGACGACAGGTATGCACCACCATGCCCAGCTAATTTTTTTTTTTTTTTTTTTAAAGAGATGGAGTCTCGCTGTGTACCCTGTGCCGGAGTGCAGTGGCGCGATCTTGGCTCACTGCAACCTCTGCCTCCCGGGTTCAGCCTCCTGAGTAGCTGGGATTACAGGCGCATGCCACCATGTCCAGCTAGTTTTTGTATTTTTAGTAGAGACGTGGTTTCACCATATTGGCCAGGCTGGTCTCAAACTCCTGACTTTGTGATCTGCCCACCTCGGCCTCCCAAAGTGCTAGGATTACAGGTGTGAGCCACTGTGCCCGGCTAATTTTTGTATTTTTTACAGAGACGGGGTTTCACCATGTTGGCTAGGCTGGTCTCAAACTCCTGATCTCAAGAGATCCACCTGCCTCAGCTTCCCAAAGTGCTAGGATTACAGGCATGAGCCACTGTGCCCAGCCTTTGCTTTACTTTTAAACCCTCTCTTGTTAATATTTTCCTTTTGTCCTAGCTCATCCACGTATTTTTGGATACTACTAGGGGAGAATCAAAGCACAAAGAAGAAGGAAAAATGGGCAAGAGAAAAATAGGAATTGTAACTGTTGCTCAAAATTCTGGTGTCCTAGTCTATCCTAATCTTATTGCAGTTGCTAAGGCATACGTGACAAGGATACTTCTTACCGGATAGTTCCTCGAAAAGAGTTCTTAAGTGGCATGGACCCCACATATAGGATGTGTACTTTGGCAAAGCGTGAATTGATACTAGAGACCTGTGGAATAGAGAAAAGATCAGCATCAGAGTATAAGCAGTTGTCAGCTCAAGGAAGCAGCAACAAACTGGGGATTACTAGGACTTCAATGCAAGCAACCCTACTAAGTAGAGAATTTAAGACAAGTTAACTCCTACTTCTCTGCATAAGTGACACATGTAAAGGGGAATAAGAGCCACTCTGGCCACCTGATAGAGTTACCATGGGAAACAAAGATGGTATGGGTTTTTTTTTGAGACAGAGTTTCGCTCTTGGTGCCCAGGCTGGAGTGCAATGGCGCAATCTTGGCTCACCGCAACCTCTGCCTCCCAGGTTCAAAGAATTATCCTGCCTCAGCCTCCTGAGGAGCTGGGATTAAAGGCATGCACCACCATGCCCGGCTAATTTTGTATTTTTAGTAGAGACAGGGTTTCTCCATGTTGGTCAGGCTGGTCTCAAACTCCTGACCTCAGGTGATCCGCCTGCCTCGGCCTCCCAAAGTGTCGGGATTATAGACGTCGGCCACCACACCCTGCAGTTTTTTTTTTTTTTTTGAGACAGAGTCTTGCTCTGTCACCCAGGCTGGAGTGCAGTGGCACGATCTCGGCTCACTGCAAGCTCTGCCTCCCAAGTTCATGCCATTCTCCTGCCTCAGCCTCCCCAGCAGCTGGAACAACAGGCACATGCTGCCATGCCCAGCTAATTTTTTAGTGTAGACGAGGTTTCACCATGTTAGCCAGGATGGTCTTGATCTCCTGACCTTGTGATCTGCCCGCCTCGACCTCCGAAAGTGGTGGGATTAAAGGCGTGAGCCACCACTCCCAGCTTTTTTTTTTTTAGTCTTTTCACAACTTGCCCTTCAGAGAGGTATAGATTTTTTAAAGTATAGATGGCTAACATTGGGAAAAAAAAAAAAAAAAGGCTGGACACGGTGGCTCATGCCTGTAATCCCAGCACTTTGGGAGGCTGAGGTGGGCACATCACTTGAGGTCAGGAGTTTGGGACCAGCCTGGCCAACCTGGTAAAACCCCATCTGTACTAAAAATACAAAAATTAGCTAGGCGTGATCATGGCTCACTGCAGCCTCAACCCCCTGGGTTCCAGCGATCCTCCTGCCTCAGCCTACCAAGTAGTTGGGACCACAGGCATGTGCTACCATGCCTGGCTAATTTTTTATTTTTATTTATTTATTTATTTATTTTCAGAGTCTCACTCTGTTGTCCAGGCTGGAGTGCCGTGACGCGGACTCATTGAAACCTCGGCCTCCGGGGTTCAAGCAAATCTCCTGCCTCAGACTCCCGAGTAGCTGGGATTATAGGCATGTGCCACCACATTGAGCTAATTTTTGTATTTTTAGTAGAGATGGGGTTTCATCATGTTAGCCATGATTGGCCAGGCTGGTCTCGAACTCCTGACCTCAGGTGATCTACCCACCTTGGCCTCCCAAAGTGCTGGGATTACAGGCATGAGCCACAGTGCCCAGCAATTTTTGATTCTTTTTGTAGAGATGAGGTTTCACTATGTTTCCCAGGCTGGTCTTGAACTCTGGGTTGAAGCAATCCTCCTGCCTCGGCCTCTTTTTTTTTTTTTTTTCCTTTGAGACAGAATTTCGCTCTGTTGCCCAGGCTAGAGTGCAGTGGCGCGATCTCAGCTCACTGCAAGCTCCGCCTCCCGGGTTCACGCCATTCTCCTGCCTCAGCCTCCCACATAGCTGGGACTACAGGTGCCTGCCACCGTGCCCTGCTCATTTTTTTTGTATTTTTAGTAGAGACGGGGTTTCACCGTGTTAGCCAGGATGGTCTCAATCTCCTGACCTTGTGATCAGTCCCCCTTGGCCTCCCAAAGCGCTGGGATTATAGGCGTGAGCCACTGCGCCCAGCCTGCCTTGGCCTCTTAAAGTGCAAGAATTACCAGTGTGAGCCATTGTGCTCCGCCAGAAATACATTTATGTAGCTTGTGGCTATCATACTGGACACTGCAGTTCTGGCATGGTCATGATTTCAGCATTGAATGGGCGTTCTAAGCATGGAAGTTAGGACAAACTTACCTTACAGGTTACAATAGCTCCCACATCTGGCAGTAATTGGGACTCTGTTTCTCTCACTACAGACACCACAGGAAGCTACAGAGGGAAAAAGAAAAAACTGAAATGTCCTGGCTAACTCTTGGGTCAAAGCATTTGTGTCTTGAGAGTAATATAGGAATGTCTTGGTACACAGGTGAGAGCTGGAGTATGCACTCATTTATAGCCCAGAGCAGAAGGCCTTAGAAATTTTAGGAAATAGGAGGACCAGGGGGCTACAGAATGCTGCTAGAAGATGTAAACCTCTAAACTTCTTTTTTTGTTGTTGTTGTTGGAGATAGAGTCTTGCTCTGTTGCCCAGGCTGGAGTGCAGTGGCATATTCTCGGCTCACTGCAAGCTCCACCTCCCGGGTTCATGCCATTCTCCAGCCTCAGCCTCCCAAGTAGCTGAGACTACAGGCACCTGCCACCATGCCCGGCTAATTTTTTTTGTAGTAAATCGCTAAACTTCCAATAAGTTTTTTGGTGATTCTCTCAGAATTTCTTGGTATACAACTATATTGCCTATAATCATTGACAATTTTACTTTTTTTGGGTTTTTTTTTGAGATGGAGTTTCACTCTTGTTGCCCAGGGTGGAGTGCAATGGCGCCATCTCGGTTCACTGCAACCTCTACCTCCTGGGTTCAAGTGATTCTCCTGCCTCAGCCTCCCAAGTAGTTGGGATTACAGACGCCTGCCACCACGCTCGGGTAATTTTCTGTATTTTTAGTAGAGATGGGGTTTCACCATGTTGGTCAGACTGGTCTCGAACACCTGACCTCAGGTGATCAACCCACCTTGGCTTCCCAAAGTGCTGGGATTACAGGCGTGAGCCACTACATCTGGCTGACAATTTTACTCTTTCCTCCAAAGTTATACTGCTTCTTTCTGTTTCTTATTTTACTGCACAGGCTGAAATTTCCACAGAAATGTTACAAATAGTGGCTACGCTTGTTTTAAGTGAATACTTGCAGAGTTTTCTCTTTGAGCATGGTATTGGCTGTTGGTATGAGACAGATATTTTGAGCCTCATCTTTTAACAATCTCTCCGTTGCTTACAATGCTTCAGCTCTCCTGGCCTTCTTTCAGTTTCCCCAACTTACTAAATTCTTCCCACTTTCAGATCTCTCTTCAACCTATTCTTTTTGCCAGAATTGCACTCTCTCCACCCACCTGACTCTAACCTACTCTTTAGATGATTCAGCTTCAATGTCACTTCTGCTGACTAGGATGGGTTTGCCTGTTACATGTTCTCAAGGTGCCCTGTAATATTCTTTCAAAGCAGCCACCACATGTGTAACCATATGCTTATTTGAGCATTTATTTGTTTACAATTTGTGTCTGTGTCCTTTGATAGCAGAAACCAAGTCAGCGCTGTGCCTGACACATGAAAATACTCAAGTGGTATCTATGAAATGAACAAACTCAGGACTGTTAAGGACATTCCCAACAATGACTGAACAGAAAGCCCCTTGAGTCAGACGGCTTAAGTTACTCACTCAAAGCAGAATCGAGGTCAAGTTAGCCAGAACCTAACGGTTCTAATTCTGAATCCTCTTTCTACTGTGCTCCTTCAAATATTGCTTATATGATCCTGAGCTAATCCTGGATCAATCTCTAAAACTAGAAAGGTAGGTATTACGCATTCAACAAACATTTATTGAGGAGCTGCTTTGTGCTAGATACTGATGGTATGGTGGTAGCACCTGCACTTCGTGGAACTTAGATTTAAGCAAGGGAGAAGTCTAGTGGGAAACATACCTGAGTGTCTAATCATATGCTGCCATAAGTGCTTGGAAGAAAAGGGACAGTTTTTTGTGAGTCTTTAACAAAACAAACAAAAACAAAACATCCCACAAAACTCCTTTCCTCAATTAGTGGGTCCAGAAGGGCTTCTCTGAGGTGATAATACAGAAGCTATCTAACGGAGGTAGGAATTAAACAGGCCTAGGAAGACAGAAGCGTTCCGGATAGATGGCATGTTACAAAGGCTCTGTAGCAGGAGAAAGCTTGGCGCATTACCGACACTGAAAGAAGCTAGTGTGTTACAAATTTTTTTAAAAGGGCAAGCCAAGACTGTGATTATAACTTTTACAAATAGAAAAGACTGTATGATTAGATTGCGTCAGTGAGGTGGAGATAGTGGCACTAGATAAAGCCGGAGAGGTAAGCAACATTCATACAGTATACAACGCACTGCTGGGCTGAGCTGGGCTGGGTTACTGAGTTCGCATCTGCTTTTGTCCCAACCTCCCTCCCCGAGGGTCAGCAGCACAACCAAGCGAGATCAACACAACTAGTGTGTGGTGGCTAAGTGCACAACAGCGGCGATACGGCTAGAAGAAACTAAGAGACCAACATTGTACCACTAAGGCTCTAAAGACGCGTCCGCAGTGCCCATGCCTAAGGACTGGAACTCAAGGGCAGCTTAAGGGAAAAACAGAGAGAGAGGAGACGGTATGCCGCTTCCTTTACCGCGCCGTTCTCGCTGCTCTTCATCAGGCAGCCGGCAAGCGACGAAAAGATGTAGCCGTGGCGGGTGTAGGTGCCGCTGCCCGGGCTGCCCTCCTCCAAGTTACACAGACGTTCGCCTGCAGAAAAAATGCTGCATCGGTCACGGGCCCCCAGAAACTGCACGCCGTGCAGCCTTCTTGCTTCGGCCCCTATCCAGGACTCTGTACGGGAAGCGCTCACTTACCGGGAATACAGTATCTCACAGGTGGTGCCATGATTGCCGCTGTCCCAAAACCCGGATGAAAACGAAATCGATTTCTCATTGGCCAAACCCAGGCACAGTTCCGCAGTAAGATACGCGTCAATTGGTGTTCTTTATCCTTGCGTGTAAACTCCATTTCCCAGGTTACCTCGGGACAAATCCGGGGGCGGAACTTCAGCGCTCCATGCTTGCGCCTGCGCGTGTGGTTGAGGATGGGCTGGCGGCAGGTCTGGGTCCGCTGGCTGGCACTGCAGGCGGCGGGCCATGGTGGTTTGGATTGAGCCGGGCCCGGCCGGGGCGTCGAGTCGGAGGGGGTGGCAGTGAGCGGCGGCAGAGGCTGCGGGGCTCGGTTTAGCTGACTGGGGAGTCGGCAGGCGGCAGGTAAGGGCGAAGCCTCGGCCCTTGCTCCCCATCCTAGTCCCTTTTTCTGGGTCGGGCAATGCCCTGGGGCCTTGTCTTGAGTCCGGGTTCCTGCTCTCTCCTCGCCCTGCCCTGAGGGGCTGCGCCCTCCTCAGCCGGAGCGCACCTTGCGAGCAACCGTTACGTTCAGAGCAGGAAGGAAGGAGGTCAAGCGACCCAACTCGTCTATTTCACAGATGTGGAACCTCAGATTCAGAGACCGGGTTTGACTTGTCCAAAATCTTCAAGATAGAGCCCAAACTGGAACCCGCGATTTTTGACTTCCAGTCCATCGCAGTTTCACCTCGCGGCTGTCATTGAGAAATAAAACCTTTTCCCGGTTTTTGTTTTGTTTTGTTTTTGAAAAGGAGTCTCGCTCTTTGGCCAGGCTGGAGTGCAGTGGCGCGATCTCTGCGCACTGCAACCTCCGCCTCCTGGCATCAAGCGATTCTCCTGCCTCAGCCTCCCGCGCAGCTGGGACTACAGGCGCGCGCCATCACGCCCAGCTAATTTTTGTATTTTCAGTAGAGACGGGGTTTCACTATGTTGGCCAGGATGGTCTCGATCTCTTGATCCGCCCGCCTCAGCCTCCCAAAGTGCAGGAATTACAGGTGATTCCTCCCAAAGTGAGCCACCGCGCCCGGCCTTTTCCCGGTTTTTTAAACTGTAGCTTCCAGTCCTGCGGTCCGATCCTCTTCGCGGCCTCCCATCCCCCCTTCAGTAAGCTTTCTCAGGTTGAAAAAGCCGAACTCTGGTTGTGTGGGCCCGTCATCAAAAGATAAGCAGCCCCAAAATAAAGTTGCTACTCTTTTTCTTCTCAGCGTGTTACCCCAGAAGGGAGGTCTGCACGTGAATAAAATGCTACTCTTCATTGATGTCTGGTATCTCCTACTTGAGATTGCAAACATCCCGAGAGCAGCGTCCTTGTCCAGATGACATTGCCCACGACTTTGATCTCAGTTCACCTGACTTCTGATGGCTTTGCCGCCTGTCCCTCCCTGTCCCCTCAGTCGACTTTCCCCTTGGGAAACAGATAGTGACTTAGAGCCATGGGAAGAGGGAAGTGCTGTGGCCTGCAATCTCCTCCTGTCTGGTGGCAGACGACCACTATGGCCTGTGACTGTTACTGAGGGATGAGAGTACTCGGGCTTGTGCTTGGGGTGGTAGTAAAGCTGCGCTTTGCTCTGTTTCCTCCCCTGTTCACTGAGATTACCCCCTTCTTCCCTACACACATATTTTTGAATTTTGCTTTACCTCTATTTCCTGAGATGAAAAGTCTGGGCCAGGTGCGGTGGCCTGCCTGTAATCCCAGCACTTTGGGAGGCTGAGGCAGGCGCATCACCTGAGGTTGGGAGTTCGAGACCAGCCTGACCTACATGGAGAAACCCCGTATCTACTAAAAAAATACAAAATTAGCCGGGCGTGGGGGCGCATGCCTGTAATCCCAGCTACTCAGGAGGCTGAGGCAGGAGAATTGCTTGAACCCAGGAGGCGGAGGTTGTGGTGAGCCCAGATTGTGCCATTGCACTCCAGCCTGGGCAACAAGAGCAAAACTCAGTCTCAAAAAAAAAAAAAAAAAAAAAAAGTTTGTATGTTCAGTTGCAGCCCACTTACTACATATATCAATTTCCTGGCATCCTGTACCCCATTAGCTAATGGAGAGAGGCCCTAGCTTCAGACTTTGTTCACCCAAATCTGTATCTGTGCATCTAGGAGCTTTCTATTTACACGGTTGGGCTGATTTCTGGTTGGGCTTGTTTTCAAAAACGACTTCTAGCTCCTAAGTGCCATGATTTTAATAACAGTTTGTATTTCTCTTTTTATTAATCAGACAGAATGATAGCAGGAGACACTTATTTAGAGTTATCACATTGGCAAGAGTGTCCTTGTTGGTATTTGTAGGACAGATAGACATCTGGCCAGGCTTTCCACTTCTGCATCCCTCCAGGTCATTCGTTCAGCAAATATTTGAGTACTTCCATGAGCCAAGTATTGTGCTAAGTGCTTTATAAACATTTCATTTACACTTACCAAATACAGTTAGCCCTTCATACCTGTGAGCTTCACATCGCAGATTCAACCAACCATGGATTGGAAATACTTGGGGGCAGCCGGGCGTGGTGGCTTATGCCTATAATCCCAGCACTTTGGGAGGCCAAGGCAGGCAGATCACCTGAGGTCAGGAGTTTAAGACCAGCCTTGCCAACATTGTGAAACCCTGTCTCTATTAAAAATACAAACATTTGCTGGGGGAGGTGATGGGTGCCTGTAATCCCAGCTACTTGGGAGGCAGAGGCAGGGAGAATTGCTTGAACCCAGGAGACAGAGGTTGCAGTGAGCCGAGATCTTGCCACTGTACTTCAGCCTGGGCAACAGAGCAAGACTTCATCTCAAAAACAAACAAAAAAAGTGTTTATGTGTAGCATTTACTTTGTATTAGGTATTATGAGTAATCTAGAAATGATTTAAAGTATATGGGAGGATATGTATAGGTTATATGCAAATACTATGCCATTTTATTTTATTTATTTATTTATTTATTTTTGAGACGGAGTCTCTCTGTCGCCCAGGCTGGAGTGCAGTGGCCAGATCTCAGCTCACTGCAAGCTCCGCCTCCCGGGTTTACGCCATTCTCCTGCCTCAGCCTCCCAAGTAGCTGGGACTACAGGCGCCCGCCACCTCGCCCGGCTAGTTTTTTTGTATTTTGTAGTAGAGACAGGGTTTCACCGTGTTAGCCAGGATGGTCTCGATCTCCTGACCTCGTGATCCGCCCGTCTCGGTCTCCCAAAGTGCTGGGATTACAGGCTTGAGCCACCGCGCCCGGCCTATGCCATTTTATAACAGATTTGTGCATCCATAGATTTTGGTATCTGAAGGGAGGACTGGAACCAATCCCTCCGCAGATACGGGGGTTGACTGTATCTGTATAGTTACAGAATCAATAAGGGTTAGAGCTGGAAGGGACTTCAGCATTTAATCCCACTCCCTCACTGAATGTGAACACAAGGAGATTGAGTCCCAGCAGGGTTGAATGATTTGTCCGAGGCTACAGAACTGCTTAGGGACAAAATTGAACCCTAAGGAATTGGGTAAATCTAGTCCTTGAGGCAGGCATTTCCTGTGGCGCTCAGGAATTTAGGACGTGGTTGAGAATGATCTGAAAAGTGGAGAACAGAAGTTTTTTTTTTTTAAGACTAGAAGAGGTGTGAAGTAGCATATAATTCGAGTTTATTACAAATGAGGAATGCATTGGATTTGCATGCTATTACTACAAAAAGTATTTTGGCAAATAGGAAACTCTCCATTAGCTATAGAAAGGGAATGAACAGCGGTGTGGACAGTCCCACAGCCACCTAGATTTGTTGTGGGGTAATCTGTTTTGTCCCACTCTTACATTTGATTGTGGGTATCTACCACTTTAAAAATTCATGCTACAAGCCAAATCATGCCTCCAAACAATAGGGGTGGAAGTTTGAGCTTGAGCTTTTTTTTTTTTAATTTTTTTTGAGACGGAGTCTTACACTTGTCTCTCAGGCTGGAGCGCACTGGTGTGATCTCGGCTCACTGCAACCTCCACCTCCCGGGTTTACGCCATTCTCCTGCCTCAGGCTCCCAAGTAGCCAGGATTACAGGCATGTGCCACTGTGCCCAGCTATTTTTTTGTATTTTCAGTAGAGACAAAGTTTCACCATGTTGGCCAGGCTGGTCTCTTAACTCCTGACCTCAAGTGATCCATCTGCCTCAGCCTCCCAAAGTGTTGGGAGTACAGGCGTGAGCCACCATGCCTGGCCTTTTTTTCTCTTTTCTACACTCCCTTTAATTCTTTTAGCTTCCTAGGAGGTGACAGGAACAGACGGTTTCTTTATCCTGGTGCTGTGTAGGTCCCTACCGAATTGTGCTTTCTCCTCTGTAGACCTTGTCTGCTGAGTTCCTTTTCGCCTTAGAGCTTACAGGGCTTGTGCAAGGAGGTAATTAAGTGTTTTCTTTGAAAGGTCTTTTGTGGGGATGAGCCAGGGTGCAAGGAGAGTACAGTGCTCCAGTTACCGAATTGAAACCATCCCTGCAGTGGAGCAGCCTCCTCCAGTTTCTGTTGGGTTTTGAGCTACCTGTTAAATAAGTCAGTGGGGTTGTCAAGGACAAAGCAGCCCTCCCTGGCTGCCTCAGGGCAAAATCAGATAATTTTTCTTTCTGGTGAAAGTATTTAATCTGCAGAACTGATGAAACTGTCATCTGTTAGCGCATCTGTGTCTTCGGGTCATTGCCCAGGTAGCTGATCTCTTCCCATGGCTGCTGCATGAGGTAGAAACTGCAGAGAGGAGATGGAGGCACTGGTAGAGGTGCCACAGAAGCAGTGAACTGGGAAGTCTGGTTGGGCAGCTTGGGGCTAAGGCAGCAGCTGCAGAGAAGGTTCTTGAGTGTCTAATTAGACTGGGGCAGTGGAGTCCATCAGAGAGGTCAGGCCCCCAAGGCCTTCATGAATCAACATGGAGGTCCCCTCCCATTGCTCGTGACTCCTTCCTGTGGTTTTGGCTCAGAATACCTGGAGTTATCTTAGCTACCATTTCCTTAGGAGTGGGGCTGGGAATGGAATTGGAGACAAAGCATTTTCTGTCATGCAAGGGGTAGCTGGCTGTCCTGACAGGAGACAGGGAATGTCATGCTACCAGGTTGAGTCGGCTAGCCTGTGACGTCAGCCCAGAGGGAATAGGAAGGAAGAGTATCTTTTGCCAAGACTTAAATAGCACCAGGGAATATCTCGGTGCAGGATCCACATTCTGTGTACTCATTCCTCCACTGGCTGTTCTTTGGTGAGGAGTAATCGTCTGAAGGTAGGTTGATGCGCCAACGCAGTCAGGAAGTCTGGGCGATCTCTGCTACGGTGGCCATGCCCAGAGACACAGTGGGTAGCTTTGTCCATCTGGGCCACACTCTACCCAAAGGTCTGTCTACACAGACAATTCCTAAGACTGCTTTGGTTTGGAGCGGCCTTTCTCACCCCTTCCCTGTGGCCTGTTGCTTTAGGTGTGCATCACCTTGGATTTGCTATGCAACCATGTGGTGTAATATAAGTACGATTTCTGCAGGCTCAGAACCGTCAGTCTTACCCCCTTAATCTGGTTGGAACATGGGCACTGTCCGTAGAAAAATGAAGTAACCTCCCTACTTCTCATAGTTGGTGACTGGCCTAGCTGGGTCTTAGTCTCAGGTCTTTGCCCTCCCAGTGAGTACTCTAGGCCTTCCCACTAGCGGGTTGGGGAGGGAGGGCTCAGACTAGATCCTCACAATGGTGTGCTCTCCTAGGAACCATGCGAGGCCAGCGGAGCCTGCTGCTGGGCCCAGCCCGCCTCTGCCTCCGCCTACTTCTGCTGCTGGGCTACAGGCGCCGCTGTCCACCTCTGCTCCGGGGTCTAGTACAGCGCTGGCGCTACGGCAAGGTCTGCCTGCGCTCCCTGCTCTACAACTCCTTTGGGGGCAGTGACACTGCTGTCGATGCTGCCTTTGAGCCTGTCTACTGGCTGGTAGACAATGTGATCCGCTGGTTTGGAGTGGTGAGTGATGTCCAGGGAGCAGGAAAAGGGGTATTGTGGGGAGCAGAGGGACATGTCTCTGACAGACTCAACCCAGGTTTTGGAGGCCGGCCCCCACCCCTAGGGAAACTCTGAGTCTGCTTTGGGCATAGCTCTTGCGCTATGTCTCCCTGACCTTGCTGGTGTTGGCAGGTGTTCGTAGTCCTGGTGATCGTGCTGACAGGCTCCATTGTGGCTATCGCCTACCTATGTGTCCTGCCTCTCATCCTCCGAACCTACTCAGTGCCACGACTCTGCTGGCATTTCTTCTATAGCCACTGGAATCTGATCCTGATTGTCTTCCACTACTACCAGGCCATCACCACTCCGCCTGGGTACCCACCCCAGGTGGGTCCTCACAGGGGCACTGGGGGAAGTTGCTGGCTATGGGACCTGGTCCCAGGAGTGGGGAGAGTACCTTGGTATGTTTTGAGACAGAAATGGTGCTGCCACAGTTATGCTCTCCCTTCACACAGGGCAGGAATGATATCGCCACGGTCTCCATCTGTAAGAAGTGCATTTACCCCAAGCCAGCCCGAACACACCACTGCAGCATCTGCAACAGGTGGGTCTTGGCTTTGCTCTCTGGGAATCCCAGCTGTGGCCCTTCTGCTGTAGCCCTAGGGAAAAACCTCACCTTGAGTTTGCTAAGACATAGGTGAAGCACCCATCATGTCCCAGGCGATGTGCCCTCTTCTCCTGACACCTCATCCTTACGATGGTCCTGTGAGTTAGGCATTATTACCACTTGTGAAAACCGAGGTTTGGAGAGATGAGTTACCTTGTCCAGTATCTTATAGCTATTAAACTGCAGAGCTGGGTTTGAAGCAAGGCCTGGCTGTCTTCAAAGTCTGTGCCCTTTCCACCTCAGCAGGATGATGTCAGAATTGGCACTGACATCTCAAGAACTTTGGCCACCGTAACAGAGCCTGTGTCCCTTCCTCACAGGTGTGTGCTGAAGATGGATCACCACTGCCGTATCCTTTTGCTTCCTCTTCTGCCTGAGGCCTTCCTTAGCTCCAGAGTACTGTACAGGGTTAATGACCACCATTTTAGCATCACCCTGCAGAGAACACTGGAGTTGAGGAGTTGTGGGGGCTGACCATCTCCTGGGGGTGCAGGAAGCTCACACTCTAGGACAGATCTTCTTGGAGCAAGGAATCTTTTAACAGCTCTTTCTTTTCTAAACTCTCATGCTAACAGCTATTGGATGGAAAGAGATGTTTAAGCTTCTGTGGTTGTTCACTGGGTGCGCCAGATAGAACTATGGGTCCCCGTCTGCTGTTCCACACAGATGTCTGGCTGACTCCAGCTAGGCGGAAATATCGGCAGATTCATTTTAGTGAAGGATTTCAGTTTCTGTGACTTCCTGGTGGGACCTGAATGCTCTGAAAAGCTTTGAGCACTTCTACCTCAACCTTGGGTGTAAAGTCTTGTATTTTCCTGCCTTTGGAAAGTAGTTCTTAGTGACTGGAAGCCTGAGGCTTGGGTGATGTCACGAACCAGGGATGAATCCGAGGGGCCTGGACACCACCTGAAATTGTGTTTGATTCTAGTCCTTAATCATTTCCCAACCAGCCTGGCTAAACAATTGTGTGGGCCACTATAACCATCGATACTTCTTCTCATTCTGCTTTTTCATGACTCTGGGCTGTGTCTACTGCAGCTATGGAAGTTGGGACCTTTTCCGGGAGGCTTATGCTGCCATTGAGGTGAGCTCGTTGTCAGGAATAGGGCAGCTCGGTAGTGCAGAACTTTGAGATGTATTATCTGTCCCTAAGGAATGGGGCAGTAGCACCCCATCCTAGAGGCGTGAGAGTATAACCAGCACTGTTTTCCATCCCCTTAGAAAATGAAACAGCTCGACAAGAACAAACTACAGGCGGTTGCCAACCAGGTGGGCTGTCCCCACCCCACTGCCTCCTGCTGCTCAGGCCTGGGGGCATAGAGTTGCTCAGGCAACTGGGGCCGACCTGCCCATTTAGTTGTAGAGACTGCTGAGAGGCCACTCTAGACCAGATCAGGAGTGTTCAGGCAGACTGGCTGTGGTGGGTAAACTAAGTGACCTACAGGCAAGCTGGAAGTTCCTGGTATTTGACAGTTTTGGCTATCTATCCCATCATCACCTCTCTTCGGCCGAGCAAGCAATCTGCCTTGGGTGACGGCCTGAGCAGCAAGGAGTCTTATGTTAGTCTGTGTAATGGGGTTCCAGGGGACAGAGATCAGGCTGAGCCAGTCTGATCATCCCTTGCACCTGGTCTATCTACATCTGGATCATCCCTGCCCCCCAGTACCTTTTAGGACTCCTTAATCTGCTGAGCCCATCTTGGGCCCATATTGATTGTATTTCTGCTGCCGTTTCACAGTCCCTAGTGGTTCTCCTCACTCCAGTCAGTCCATTCTGGGTATGGTCTGGTCTCCTCTCTTGGGGATGCAGCCGTGCAGTGAAGGAGTTCTGGCTGGGGATTGGAGTGGCTTCCCCTGGAGCCCCATCTGTGTTGTCACTCTAAAGGCCCAGGGTCAGCTCCTCCTGTGCTTCACCATCCTGTCCAGACCCTGCTCTGCTGCCCAGTGTTTGTCTATGTGGTGATGCCGCTGGGCTTGGTCCACCCATCTTCGCTGCTACCCTGACTCCTCTGTGGCTTTACCCCGTTTTCTCTGCCTGGGTTTGGATCACTTCCTGCCTATAGGTGCTGGGGCAGTTGCTGGAGACCCACGGAGCAAATGAGCCAGCTTTGCTGTTTTCTTTTTCTAGACTTATCACCAGACCCCACCACCCATCTTCTCCTTTCGAGAAAGGATGACTCACAAGAGTCTTGTCTACCTCTGGTTCCTGTGCAGGTATTTAATTTTGATAGTTTTAAGGGAGGGGAAGCTTCAGAAAAAAAGTTTTTTAGGTGCCCACATGCAGGCGGAAACCCATTCCTAAGTGAACTGCTACTGTTTTAGTCTAATTTAGGTTGGCAAAGAGCCAGCACTTTTCTAAAGCATTTCGGGGCAGGGAGCACTGAGGATATTGGCATTGCTTATTACTAAGCACATGGATACAAGTATATGCTTGATATGTAACCAAAGTAAGTTAAACTCCTTATTTATAGATGAGGAAAACTGAAAATTGGGGGCCAAGGGGCGGTGAAGTGACTTGTTCTATGATACACAGCTAGTAGGAATAGTAGCACTGGAATTTGAATTTCTTGCCATCCCATTCCAACCCTGGGTGCTTTTACTACCTCCCACTATCTCCCAAGCATGGGTATTTTAGGAAATATAGAACATTTTCTCAGTAATACAGACTTCTCTACTCTCCTTTCTGCATACTCTCTTATTTTCCTTTAACAACAACAGAGATGGAGTCTTGCTATGTTGCCCATGCTAGACTCAAATGATCTTCCTATCTCAGCCTCCCGAGTTGCTGGGACTACTAGGCATGAGCTACTATGCCTGGCTTCACATCATTTATTCTTAGGCCACTTTGATGCTTTTTCATTGATGCTCTTTATAGACATAATGAAGTAAAAGTTTATCTAGGATATATGCTGGGAGGTGAGGAAGACTTAGGTAGAGAGGTTACAAGCCAGTTGTTACTGCTTACCTCAATTTCAGACATACTTCCTCCAGCCCTCTCTAAACTACCCACCAGTCTTCGCCCCTCTTTTCTTAGTTCTGTGGCACTTGCCCTGGGTGCCCTAACTGTATGGCATGCTGTTCTCATCAGTCGAGGTGAGACTAGCATCGAAAGGCACATCAACAAGAAGGAGAGACGTCGGCTACAGGCCAAGGGCAGAGTGAGTAGGGTTAAAGGCTCCGGGTGGGTAGGTGGGTAACTGAACCTGCTCTCCTGTAAACAGGCCATGGGCAGGGCTGACTAGGGCAAGCATTGTAAAAGGCCAGAACTACTCTACCTGAGCTTTAGCTTAGCCAGTTTAGTCTCAAAAATTAGAAGTTCAAAAAAACATGTGTTTTTCTTGGCTCCAGGTATTTAGGAATCCTTACAACTACGGCTGCTTGGACAACTGGAAGGTATTCCTGGGTGTGGACACAGGAAGGTAATGTAAGACACACAGACTAATGCGGTCCAACAGAATGCTGTGATGAGAAAGATGTTCTGTGCCTGTGAGCACTTAGAACATGGCTAGTGGCTACTGTGTTAGCACAGTTCTAGACTCTACGAATAGAGATCATTGTTCATTTGAACCTAAGAGGCTTGAGGCCAACACTGTGTGGTTTTAAGTAACAGATAAGGCTTAAACATGACTACAGTAGAATCCTAGGAAAGCTGTGCTCAGGAAGGGTCCTCTGGTTGTAGGATGCGGTGGCCATCAGTCACCTCTCACTTGGAGAGCAGTGTCTAGAGTTCAAGCCAATAATTTGTGAGATGAAAATAATCTACTTGTCACAGAGGCCCTAAGACAGTAATTGGAGCTACCTCTCAGCCCAAGACAAGGGGAAACAATTTTTCTTTCTTTTTTTTTTTTTTTGAGATGGAGTCTTGCTCTGTTGCCCAGGCTGGAGTGCAGTGGCACGATCTCGGCTCACTGCAAGCTCCGCCTCCGGGGTTCACGCCTTTCTCCTGCCTCAGCCTCCCAAGTAGCTGGGACTACAGGTGCCCGCCACCACACCCGGCTAATTTTTGTTTTGTATTTTCAGTAGAGATGGGGTTTCACCATGTTAGCCAGGATGGTCTTGATCTGACCTCGTGATCCGCCCGCCTCGGCCTCACAAAGTGCTGGGATTACAGGTGTGAGCTACCGCGCCTGGCTGGGGAAACAATTTTTCAAATGGCAGTTACTGAGGCAATAACAATTAGATGAGCAGACGTGCCTTCCCTCCACCCTTTCCCATGTACATGACACTCCTATCACTGTGCTTAAAGTGGACCTTTAGAAGTTGAGCTCGAAACCTCAAAAGGCCTTCAAGGCACCAAAAGGTACATTTGGATAAAATTGGGCAGAAAAAATTAGAACTTTTGTTACTTTCATGATTGACATCAAGGTAGCTTCAGGATACCTTGATGTATGCTTGTTAAGGAATGATGATCGGGAAGGACCAAGAATTCTTGGAACTCAGAGACATTTCTCTTTTCTCTTCTAGGCATTGGCTTACTCGGGTGCTCTTACCTTCTAGTCACCTGCCCCATGGGAATGGAATGAGCTGGGAGCCCCCTCCCTGGGTGACTGCTCACTCAGCCTCTGTGATGGCAGTGTGAGCTAGACTGTGTCAGCCACGACTTGAGCACTCATTCTGCTTCCTATGTTATTTCAAGGGCCTCCAAGGGCAACTTTTCTTGGAATCCTTGATCAAAAAGAGCCAGTGGGCCTGCTTTAGGGTACCATGCAGGACAATTCAAGGACCAGCCTTTTTGCCACTGCAGAAGACAGACACAATATGGAGAAATCTTAGGACTGACATCCCTTTACTCAGGCAAACAGAAGTTCCAACCCCAGACTAGGGGTCAGGCAGCTAGCTACCTACCTTGCCCAGTGCTGACCAGGACCTCCTCCAGGATACAGCACTGGAGTTGGCCACCACCTCTCCTACTTGCTGTCTGAAAAAACACCTGACTAGTACAGCTGAGATCTTGGCTTCTCAACAGGGCAAAGATACCAGACCTGCTGCTGAGGTCACTGCCACTTCTCACATGCTGCTGAAGGGAACAAAAATAAAGGTATTCGATTTTTAAAGATATGTAGCTTTTCACTCTCTGCCTCACAATAGGGCAGGGAAGGGGAAAGTCAGGGTCAAAACCTAGTGAGTTGGTGTTCTGGTCATGCCTCCTTTTTTTTTTTGGAGACGGAGTCTCACTCTGTCTCGTAGACTGGAGTGCAGGGGTGCGATCTCGACTCAGTGCAACCTCCGCCTCCCAGTTTCAAGTGATTCTTGTGTCTCAGCCTCCCAAGTAGCTGTGATTAAAGGCATGTGCCACCATGTCTAATTTTTGTATTTTTAGTAGAGATGGGGTTTCACCCTGTTGGCCAGTCTGGTCTTGAATTCCTGACCTCCAGTGATCCATGCGCCTCAGCCTCCCCAAATGCTGGGATTATAGGCATCGGCCACCATGCCCAATCTAATTTTTTAAAAAATTATTTGTAGAAATGGGTTCTTGCTGTATTGCCAGGGCTAGTCTGAAACTCCTAGCCTCAAGTGATCAGCCTGCCTCAGCCTCCTAAGGTGTTGGGCTTACAGGCCAGTCCCTGTCATTGTTCCTCCAGCTTGGTGCAGTGGCCCCTCGGGTTATATGAAGCATATGTGGGGTGGGGGAAATATCTGACAGCCCCTTACCAAAAGAAATCTTTATTCTTCAGCAGGTACACACATCCGCCAGCCTTGGTCCTCAGGGCCACACTCATATGCACTCACCCCTCAGCAGCATATCGCCCCTTTTCTGACATACCAATGCAAGAGACCCAGGACCCTAGATCTTTCTTCAAACACAAGTGTCTCACACACACTTATTTCACAAATCCACTGGAAATCTGGACTCTTAAGTTCCTTGTACAGCCATGCAACAGAGGCCTAGCATTTGTGCTGTGTCTGTGGGAAAGGCAGTCAGAGGCCAGTGGTTTCCCTGCTTTGGGGACGATGGCTCGATAGTAATTCCAGGTTAGATTGTCAGAACAGTCTAGGCCAGGACTGAGGGCTCAGCTGCCAGGACTCCCCAGCAGAAACCTGTAGGCAGAAAGAAAGTTGGCGGCATTAGTGGTGAGGCTCATTTTGGTCCCATCTCTCCCCATGACCTAGAAACTCACCATTCCCCCCTGGCTGACACTGCTTCCTTGCGCACCAGTCTCTTCTTGTCATCCAGGGGTTTGGCTAAGGCCCGGATCACCTGTGGTTTGTACGGCAGCAGCTGTGGAGTCAGAGGATATAGAGGATATAATCAACCTTGCTCATCCAAGGCAGCTGAAAGTACCGCTTTTTTGATTCTGTACAACTAATATTCTGAGGAAAGCAAAACATCTTTAGCGATTCCAAGGGATGTTAAGTGGCAGGATGACCATTCTGTTACCTTCTGGGCCCAAGGAAAATAATCCTTGGGCCCAGAATTACAAGATCTGCACCTTGTAATTCAGATCTCAATTACACAGCAGGGTGGCCAAGCCCACTTGACTAAGGCAAAAAGGTACTTACATGTCTCTTCTGAGACGTTCCCAGGCCAAGGAGGGACACCTGAGGTACTTACCACAGGGGTGGGCAGGCGAGTGAGAGCATGCATGCATTGCAGTGCGGCGATCCGGACAGCCTGGAACACAACCACAAGGAGGTGAGAGCATGCCCAGGGAGAGATGCTGGTGCCTAGAAGAGTTGCTGGGGCTCAACGCACCATGGAAGGGCTAGAGCTGAGGTTCAGAAACTTGGTGACGAGGGTGTCCACGTGAAGACTCATGACTTGGGGTGCTTCCAGTAGAAGAGGCTGAAGGCAGCTGAGGGTGGAGAGCTGTACCACACAGTCAGGGCAGGACAGGGCCTCCAGCAGCAAGGAAAGAAGCTAAGGGGCAATGGGCAAGGTGGGGGATGGCCACATTGTGAAGATCCTGGTTCTTGTCCCTTCCTCTTTCTAGCCCCATCTGAGGAAGAATAGCTTTGTCCTTTGCTTAGAAGCTCTGCCTGCAGGACTTACCGTGGGCAGCTCTGGCAAGAGCACAGGCTTGGGGAGCCTGTTAAGTACATGAGAAAGACCCTTCAAGTAGTTTGGCTTCACATCTGTAAAAAATGGAAAGGCTTAGAAGAGAAATTGGACTTTGATATATAGCTTGAGAATTCAATCCTGATCTGTGATGAGGCTGAGACATCAGCCTACAAAGGGGTGAAAAAGTCCTTCACGCTCAGAATAAGCAAGATACACCCATCAAAGGAAGAAGTGGGACAAGAATCTAGAAGTTTAGTCTTCTAGGCACAGACCACAATATAGCTCTAAAGAAGCAAGTGGCTCCTAAATTATCTTGGGGAATGTGGCCAAGCAAAGGAGAGGTGTGTATATGTGGGGCCTTTCTTTCAGACTCCTCACCTTGGGGAGCAGCATGGAAGCCCTGGACCAAAGCAGGCACATTATCAGTGAAGAACCGCTGGCGGAACATGATCCGCACTTCAGCATGGCCAGCACGAGTCAACACATCAGTGCAGTCAGACATGAGCAGAGAGAAGCCATCAGCTGCTGCTGGACCTAATTCTGGGTCATTCAGGAGGTCCATGAGCTGGAGAAAAAAGAGCCTTTGAGGTACATCAGGGAAGAAGATCTTAAGTGCCAAAGATGAGAATGGGGCTGGGTGTGGTGGCTCATGCCTGTAATCCTAGCACTTTGGGAGGCCAAGGCAGGTGGACTGCTTGAGCCTAGGAGTCTGAGCAACATGGCCAGACCCAGTTCTTACAAAAAATACAAAAATTAGCTGGGTGTGGTGGGGTGCCCCTGTAGTCCCAGCTACTTGGGAGGCTGAAGTGGGAGGATCACTGAGCCTACGGAGGTTGAGGCTGGAGTGAGCTGTGATCGCACCACTGCACTCCAGCCTGGGTAACAGAGTGAGACCCTGTCTCCAAAAAAAAAAAAAAAAAAAACCCCACACAGAGGAGGATGGAAGTCCTTGGGAGGAATAGGAGCAACAAGAAAGTTTGTTTAGGTCCTGGGTTCTCCTGTCTCCAGAAAGGACGTACCCGGGCTGTAAGGCAGGAGCTGAGAGGATGGTATCTGAGCACTAGGGCCTTTGTTACCTGTAATTGGAGACACAGAGAGCAATTGGGGAATGACACTCAAACCCCAGAACCCAGAGACATAGATGTTTATAGTTTAGGGTCAAACAGGGACATTTTATTTAACCAGACATAACTGCCTCTCTGTCTAAACAGACTCTACTCCAACTCCTTACCCAGAGAAGAAGAGTGAAGGCCTGACTACGACAGGGCCCAGAGCCCAGGCCAGCCTCCACTTTGTCCACAGCCAGCTGTAGGAATTCATCCAGCTGTTGCCCTAAAAAGGAGAGGAAATGGTGACATAAAGGCTACACATTTTCCCTTTAACAATGAAGGATGCAAATCACTTAAGTGCAGAGCTCCCTGAGAAGCTGTTAGAAAGGGAAAATACCATTTTTGCCTGTGGACAAAATGATTGGACACCTGCATAAGAGCCTGGTATTCTCATAATACAGAGGTGCTGCCATTTGAAAAGAGAGGGTTGTCACTAGCCCCACTGTAGGGAGTAGGATGGCAGAACTAGATTCTTTGTGCTCCCTTCTCTTCTTAGGTACTATAAAGCTCTGCCCAACTGTGGTCTTGATGCTTTTCCCACAGGCAGTCCCAGGACAGTGCTTGAGCAGTTGAAGCCCTATTAATGTTATTAGCAAGCTCCTTTTAAAAAGAGAATGAGAACTGAGCTATAAGATTTCACGGGTAGTTGATTGTGGGAGGCTCCTTACACAGTCTGATCTCAGTACCTGCAGGGTGCTTGTTGAGGAGTCCTGCAAAGCACTTGGCAGCAGCGGTAGAAGAAAAGGGGCAGCTGTGGCAGCAGCTCAGTTCCAAAAGCTCCCGCATGAGTTGGTTCAGCTGAGGTATTTCCACCTACAGAAAACCTGGCCATGTAATGGACCCAGAGAACACCTGAACTCCAAGAGAACCAGTACACAGTGGCAGCAGGGACCGGGATGGATAAGAACTAACTCCTCTAGTGGGGGAAGTAAAAGATCAGCTTAGCCTGTGGCAAATTTCAACCCAAAGTCACCTGGGATCCATTTCCCCTTGTCAAGGTTAAATAACGGTACTTCCCAAATGTGCTCACTTACATTTCGAGGCAGGGAGCAGACAAAGGCCATAAGCAGTGCAATCAGCCGCCTCTGCCCCGAGGCGTCATCCTATAAAAGAAGCAGAGCCCGATCAAGCCTGCCAGCAATAGGCTTGTCTGCCCCTCTACCCATCCCAGATTAGCCCTAAAAAAACCAGCTTGAAGGATGTAAGTTCTAAGACTGTCACCTGGAATGGCTGGAATCGGCTCGGGAAGCTGTTTTCAGGCAGAAAGGAGACGTTGCCATCCAAGAAGAGGGGCACAATGTGTGTGACACTCTGGGCAGCTAACCTGGGGGCAAAGTACTAGGTATGACCAAGAAGCTAGGATTCTAAAGCAGCCCTCTCCTCCACAGACATGCTTTTCAACCTGGGGTTCAAATTAGGATCACCAAGTCAATGGGACATGCCCTGATCATTCATGCATTGAACAAATACTAATTTGGCACATATTATGTGCCAGTAATCATTTATATTCAGGTTCCCATCTGGGAAGTCAAGGTATGTTTCAAAATGCCCTACAGGTAATTCTTAAGCCCATCTGCAGCTAAGAACCACTGGTCCATGGCTTCCCACCCTCATAGTCCATGATGCTAAGAGCCCCTTCCTTTTGTTTTGTCAGCAAAACTTACAAGACAATTAACTGCACCCACATTTACATATAGGTAAAAGGACAGCTGACAAGGCAGCTACCTGTTGCTTCTTCCCAAGAATGCTATCCTCCCTGGGTTCAGGCCACATCCATGATTATACTTACTCAGGGCTCAGGTGGGTGGTAGCAGTGCCAATGACAGACACCATGGCAGCCAACACCTCATCCTCCAACAGTACTTTTTTCAGAACTGAGGGCTCCTTCTCTGCAAAACATACACATGCACACAATCACAAGACCATGACGGGTTCAAGAAATGGATGATTGGGTTCTGTCACCATCACTGACTCTGGGGCTTGACTCTAGCCATGACAGCAGTTCTTAATCTGGCCTCTGGTAGTGCTGTAGTCCTGAGAACCAGCAGGGCACTAGAAACAGGAGTGGTCTGACCTGGGGCCACAGAGCGCTCTTGAGAACTCAGCACAGTCCTTAGACTAAGCCAACAGTGGGAAAGAAGGATAGCTAAGATGAACATTCTTAACATAAGAAATAGAAATGTTGTCCCTGGTGTCCATGGAGATGCAAAGAAAAAAAAACACAGTAATGTTGGTTTCTGAAAAAATTAAAAACATGCATTTTTCTTCATGAGTCATTATTTATAGCAACTATCATATACTGAGTACTTCCTGTGTGGCAGGTACTACACACTATCTTATTTAGTCCTTACCAACTACCCTGTGAAACAGTTTTTCTTTTTTTTTTTTTTGAGACAGGAACAGGATCTCGCTCTGTCACCCAGGCTTGAGTGCAGAGGCACAATCATGGCTCACTGCAGCCTTGAACTCCTGGGCTCAGGTTATCCTCCCACCTCAGCCTCTTGAGCAGCTGGGACTATAGGTATGCACCACTATCCTGACTATTTATAGGAACAGGGCCCCCTGTGTTGCCCAGGCTGGTCTCAAAACTCCTGGACTCAAGTGATCCTCCTATCTTGGCCTCCTGAAGTGCTGGGATTACAGGTGTGAACCATGGCGCCAGCCTAGACGGTACTCTATCTCCTTCTTACAAGTGAGGAAATTGAGGCTTGGAAAGGCTGAATATCTTCACCTAAATTAGCACGCGGTAGAGCTGAGGCTGAAACCCAACCAGGTGGGCTTGACTCCAGAGTCCAATTCTAAGTAAACTAATCACATAGCACTTCAAGGGGAAAAGGTGTGCATTCTTTTGAATGTTGCTAACACTAGTAGATTTTGGTTCCTGCCATTGGTCAGGGTGGCACCCTTTGCTATGAAATGAAATCTCACTCTGAGGACAAAGGATTCAAAATAAACCTCTGATGATACAAAACACAGTACCAATACCCAGAGGGTGGCAGTGGTGGTCAACACCAGCAGAGGGCAGAGTTCCCAAAGGCCAGAAAGCAGAGGTGGAAAGTTACCTGGCATAGAGGCCTGCACAGCCAAGGCAAGCAGGCAAGGTATAGCTGTCTGGTGGAAATACCAGCAGCTCTCAGGGTCCTGCTGACATTTTTCTGCCACCTGTTTGAGGCTCTGACAGACAGCAATAACGTCACTGGATTGTGCAACCATATTCCCTGTTGGTGAGAAAGTGTTCTCTGTAAGGTTTTCTTAAAAGCACTTTCAGGTATTTCCAATACACAGCAGATGAGAAGAACAAAGATGAGTGAAGAGACCAAGAGTGCCTTATTAAAAAGCTGAGTCACTTTATTCTCCTGGCTGTTCTTTCTGATCTATTCAGACTTCATAGTTGAGACTTGCTCTGTCCCAGGCTCTGCAGCAGAAACACTTGTATATATTCTCCCCTTATTTTTCGTAACAACCCTAGAAGTATAATTTCCCTCACTCTATAGAGAAGGACATGCAGGCACAATGAAATAAAAGATCAGTGGCTTTTCCAGGGTCACAGGAAGTGCAAAGTCAGGAATCAAGCCCAAGTTATAATCCAAGTCTAGTATTCATTCTACTATGTAACAGCTGCTGGATCAACCATGGTAGGCCTGAATCTACCCACAGGGCAGGCTGCTGTCACTTTTGCCTTGGAGCACTGCTTCTCAAACTCAACGGTCTCTGAGTTACCAGGGGACACTGTTAAAATGCAGATTCTGATCAGTGAGGGCCTGAGATTCTGCACTTCTAACAAGCTCCCAGATGATGCCCATGCTGCTGGTTAACAGACCATCTTTTGAGCACCATGGCCTTAGGGTGATGCCTCTCAATTCTGCCCCACATGAAAATTACCTACTTTTTTTTTTTTTTTTTTTTTGAGACAGGGCTTTACTCCTGTTGCCCAGGTCAGGCTGGAGTGCAATGAAGCGATCTCGGCTTGCTCCAACCTGCACCTCCCGGGCTCAAAGTGATTCTCCTGCCTTAGCCTCCCAAGTAGCTGAGACTACAGGTGCATGCTACTGCTCCTGGCTAATTTTTGTATTTTTTGTAGAGATGGGGTTTCGCCATGTTGCATAGGCTGGTCAGGTCTCAAACTCCTGAGCTCAAGTGATCCATCAGCTTTGGCCTCCCAAAGTGCTGGGATTACAGGCGTAAGCCACCACACCTGGCCTGGCACTTTTTTTTTTTTTTTTTCCTGAGACAGAGTCTCACCCTGTCTGCCCAGGCTGGAGTGCAATGTCACGATCTTGGCTCACTGCAAACTCCGCCTCCAGGGTTCAAATGATTATCCTGCCTCAGCCTCCCGAGTAGCTGGGATTATAGGCGCCTGCCACCACACCCAGATAATTGTTAGTAGAGACGGGGTTGCACCATGTTGGCCAGGCTGGTCTCCAACTCCTGACCTTGTGATCTGCCTGCCTCAGCTTCCCAAAGTGCTGGGATTACAGGCGTGAGGCACTATGCCCGGCCCTTTTTTTCTTTTGAGACAGAGTTTCACTCTATCGCTCAGGCTGGCCAAGCTGGAGTGCAGTGGTGCAATCTCAGGTCACTGCAACCTCCGCCTCCCAGGTTCAAGAGATTCTCCTGCCTCAGCCTCCCTAGTAGCTGGGATTACAGGCGCATGCCACCATGCCCAGCTAATTTTTTTGTATTTTTAGTAGAGACGGGGTTTCTCCACGTTGGCTAAGTTGGTCTCAAATTCCTGACCTCAAGTGATTCACTGGCCTTGGCCTCCCAAAGTGCTGAGATTACAGGCATGGGCGGCGGCTCTGGCTGAGTACTCTTAATAGTACTATTGCCCAAGTCCCATCCCTCCTCAGAGACTGATTTAGTTGGACGCAGGCATCAGTATTTTTTTTTTTTTTTAAGAGTTGATTGTAGGCCGGGCGCGGTGGCTCAAGCCTGTAATCCCAGCACTTTGGGAGGCCGAGACGGGCGGATCACGAGGTCAGGAGATCGAGACCATCCTGGCTAACACGGTGAAACCCCGTCTCTACTAAAAAATACAAAAAACTAGCCGGGCGAGGTGGCGGGCGCCTGTAGTCCCAGCTACTCAGGAGGCTGAGGCAGGAGAATGGCGTGAACCCGGGAGGTGGAGCTTGCAGTGAGCTGAGATCCGGCCACTGCACTCCAGCCTGGGCGACAGCGCGAGACTCCATCTCAAAAAAAAAAAAAAAAAAAAAAAAGAAAAAAAAGAAAAAAAAAAAGAGTTGATTGTGTTACTCTTATGTATAGCTACAGCTAGAACCACTGCCTTAGAGGCATCAACTCCAAACTTGACTACAGCTCCCCATTCAGCCCAGTCCCTTGGTTATTATTCCTAGTAGTTACCTCTGTTCACCTGCCAGAGATGCTGCAGCAGCAGAGGCAGTGTCTCCTTGACGATGCTGGGATGTGTTGATACAGCTGACAAGGCTTGCAGACAGCACAGATGCCGGGAGCATTGGATGTGCTCATCTCCTTTAGTCAAATTTGACTCCCCTGAAAGCAACCCATAAGATGAAGGTTCACTGTGTGATAGCAAGCACGAAGGCCCCAAAGCCTTGCTGGGAAGGGATGCGCCACAGAGGATTAGAGACACATACCTACACGCAGCTCCTCAGCGAGCTTGGGTATGAGGTGGCTGCTGAAGGCCACAGGGTAGAGAGCAGCCAGGGTTCCTGATGCTTCCAGTGCTGCCACCCTGCTGGAGGCGCAGAGCAGATGAGCAATGGCTGAGCCTTGGCTCACAGCTCTCTTGCCTAGGTCTGATATTAGGCAGATTCAGGAGTGTGAGCTCCCAACACCTCCTTGCCAAAGAGTAGAACTCAAGTACCTACCCCACTGAGTTTGACAGGGTTTCTTAAAGCCTAAGAAGAGAGCAGTCCTACATCTCTCCAACCGGTTAGCAGCCAGAGCCTAACACAGAGCTCACCTCCCCTAAGGAGAGCCAAGGGTCAGAAGCACAGAGCCCTGGTCCTAGCTTGATCTGTTGCTGCCAATACAGAGGCAGGGAACAGCGTGCTCTATATCTCACTGCTTTAAATTCTCACCAACTCTGGGAATCCTCCTCCAGGAAGCTCAGTCTGTACAGGTGACCCACTGCCAGCTCCAAGTCCTCAGAAGATAGGAGATCTGTAGTTAGAAGGGAACATGAATCTCATCTTTCGTCCCCTGCAGCCATCACAACCCTTCCAAGCTCTTATTAGAAATCCCAAATCATCCAGAGTTGCATTGAGAACAGGATAGTAAGGCTGCTTTTCACTAAGGCAGCCTTACAAGAAAAGGACCAATATCCTTCTCTTCTCTCTTTCCCTTAAGATGTACCTGGCTGGGCACCCAAGACTGTGAGTGTACGGATGCCAACAAGCTGAAGCTGGGTGCTGGGGTCTGTTAGGGCCACGAATACCAGTGAGCACAGCTGGTCCTTGAAGCCATTCAGAGGCCTTTGATCTAGGGAGAGACAGAGGCCAGGTTAGAAGGAAGCCATTACATTCCATATCCCTGACTAAGCTGTGATATACAGACAACCTGGGGTAGATTTTTTTTTTTTTGAGACAAGGTCTCTGTTGCCCAGGCTGGAGTGCAGTGGCACAATCTGGGCTCACTGCAGCCTCTGCCTCCCAGGTTCAAGCTATTCTCCTGCCTCAGCCTCCTGAGTAGCTGGGACTACAGGCATGTGCCAACATACCTGGCTAATTTTTGTATTTTTAGTAGAGACAGGGTTTTTCACCATATTGGCCAGGCTGGTCTTGAACTTCTGACCTCAAGTTTTCCACCTGCCTTAGCCTACCAAAGTGCTGGGATTATAGGTGTGAGCCACCATGCCCCGCCTCCTGGGGCAGATTTAAAGAGCTTAATCCACTGGGTATCCAGGAAGCACACTGAGAAAAATAAACAGATCTCATCCATCTCATCTATTAGTGTTCTCTTGTGCTACAACCTCAGAATAGGACCACTGTTCTAGACTACTTTTCCACAGCACTCTTTGCCCTGCTGTCCTTTATAGTCTGCAGTGTTCAAGAGTCCCCAGAGCACTGCAATGGAAGGCAACCTCACCTCTGTCTTCATAGCTCCATTTCTGCTGCAGCTTCAAGAAACCCAGGAGCATTTCAAGGATTGTCCGCCGCTGGCTGCTCTGTAATGTTTCAAGGGGTACTGGAGTCAAAGAATATTTTAAGGGATTTCAATCCTGCTACTCTGGATGTAGGGAGAAACCTTTCTTTCGTCCAAGAGATGGGGGTTTTGCTATGCCACAGTCAGGCTGGAATACAGTAGCATGATTATAGCTCACTGCAGCCCCGACCTCCTAGGTTCAAGTGATTCTCTTGCCTCAGCCTCCTGAGTAGCTGCGACTACAGATGCGTGCCACCTTATCCAGCTAAATTTTTTTTTTTTTTTTTTGTAGAGATGTGGTCTTGCTATGTTGCCCAAGCTGGTCTTTAAATCCTAGCCTCAAGTGATTCTCCCGCCTTGGCCTCCCAAAGTGCTGGGATTATAGGCATGAACCAGCATGTCCTGCTTGGCTAATTAAAAATAAATTTTGTTTTTTAGAGATGGGATCTCGCTTTGTTGCCCAGGCTGATCTTGAACTCCTGGCTTCAAGCAATCCTCCCTTCTTGGGAGAATGATCCTTTTATGTAAGAGACAGGGAAAAAGTGAGTAAGGGAAGCAGCAGCAGCAGCTAATGGGAGCAAAACCCAAGATCTACTATGTCAGCCCCAGCTAAAACTTAGCACTCTGAGAAAGGGAACCTAGCACACAGGTCCCCCATCATTCCCTCAAAGATTCTGCTCCCTTACCTGACTGTGCTTGTGGAACTGTTCCAGCAGTAAAGGCAGGACATTGCTGGTGATATAGTCACAGGCCCGGGCAGATGCACCTGCAGCTGCCTGCAACAACTTGGCACTAGGCCACACGAGTTTCATATCCGGTTCACACAGGTGGTGCCTGCAGTCTAGAGAAGCAGCACATCACAGACCTGGGGAGGAGGCCAAATGGTGCCTGACTCCCCTACAGTCCACAGAGGTTGAAGACTGAGACCCATAACAGTTTGCAAGCAGTTAACACTCAAATTGTTTTCAATTCAGAGTAGGGCTATTGCCCCCAGATCACCAAATATATTGGGGCTAAACAAGAAAGGTCACTGGCCCTTAAGGAATGTCATTTATTTATTTATTTTTTTTTAAATTTGAGACAGAGTTTTGCTCTTGTTGCCCAGGCTGGAGTGCAGTGATACGATCTCAGCTCACTGCAACCTCTGCCTTCCAGTTTCAAGCGATTCTCCTGCCTCAGCCTCCTGAGTAGCTGGGATTACAGGTGCCCACCACCACGCCCGGCTAATTTTTGTATTTTTAGTAGAGACGAGGTTTCACCATGTTGGCTAGGCTGGTCTTGAACTCCTGACCACCCACCTCGGCCTCCTAAAGTGCAGGGATTACAGGCGTCAGCCACCGCACCCGGGCAAGGAATGTCATTTCTATTGTGCTCACTCCCCTTCCTGGCTGCCACAGCCCCATTACCCTGTAGAATGTTGCTAAGGAAGGAGTCAAGGAGGTCCTCAGCATCAGCCCTCAGCACAGAACGAGACAAACACGCAGTCAGGGAGTGGAGGGCCGCCAGGCCCTCTGCCTCCACCCGCTCACTTGCCGTCTGGAACACCTGTCAGGGAGGGATCCCATGGCTACTGAGGTGAGCCTGCACCAGATGAGACCCCACCAATCCACTGCCTATTTCCTTGTTGGAGAGGAGAGTGAGAACCTCTAGGACACAGAAATGGAAATTAACACGTCAACTGAGTGTCTTCTCAACTGGTGTGTTCTTACCAAGTCCTTAGTCACACTCAGGACAGAGACACACACTTTCTGAGAAACAGAAAGCCAACTCTGAGCAGTGGTTCTGCTCACCTTTCTATTCACCACGGTGCCAGAGGCACCATAACCTGCACTCCTTGCCACAGAAGGACAAGAAGTGGGTAATGTGCAAAGGTGATCAACTGCTCTTACCAAGCAGCTGACCGTCACATAGGGACTCTCTCTCGTCATTCAACTAGAATTATGTCCCCCTGCTTGCCTCCTGAATAACCAGGCATAATACCTTGGCCCTGGGGATGACAGAGGGAAAAGGACAGGATGTATTATTTCCCCTCATGCCTGCCAATTGAGAGTTAATAGTAGTGAATTTATCTGAGTAACACTCACCTCTCTGCGGACAGAAGCCCAAAGGCTGGGGAGGAAGTCCTTCAGCTCCTTCTGTCCATACACAGCACAGCAAGCATTCTGCCAAGGAAACCGCTGCTATCAGTTATGTGCACACTCAGACACCTAGGATGTGCAGGTACCTCAGCATAAGGACACCTGGAGGAGCCTTGGTCTCAGCAGAAAAACCAGTGAAGATTTTTAACAGTCCTACTCAGGGAACAGAAAAATAGGAGATTACCCTGGTTGATGAAATAGAAGCCTAAAGAGGGAGTGCTGGTCAGCCTTTCCTCAGTTACTATGGGATGGGACACGACAATATGCAGCTGGGGGCTTCAGGTCGACACAGAGGCCCAAATCCTGGGTGTTCTCTTCTGAGGCCCATGAACTGTTCCTTGGCTATCCAAGAATCTATATCCTTTAGTACCCCTAACTTGTCAAAAGGTAGCTGGGTCCTGCAAGGAGAAAAATCACTCACCAGAGTCTGTAGAGAATCCAACTTGGCACTCAGAACCTCAGAATCCACTTTCTCAATCAACAGGGGCAGCAGAAACTGTGGGACAGAAGCAAGATCTTAAGCCTGAGATGGGTAGTATGTCAGTCACATCAAGTCCTCAGAAGCAGGTACTACATCAAGGAGCTATACTGAAGTCAGGAGCTATGAATGTGAGCTAACTTCCTGCCAAGCAGTGGCCAGAGCCCCACTACCTCAAAAACAGGCAAGCTGACAAAGTTACAGGATTTTAAAAGACAGCACCATATAGGGATTGGGTTTATTTATTTATTTATTTATTTATTTATTTATTTATTTATTTTGTGTAGGAGGGGACGGGGTCTCCCTATGTTGCCCAGGCTGGACTTGAACTCCTGGGTTTAAGTGATCCTTTCCACTCAGACTCTCCTGAGTAGCTGGGACTATAGGTGTGTGCCACTGAATCCAGCTCTGGATTATTAAGAGATGCTAAAGTTTTCTATATCGAAGGTTTGAAGATACCTGCCACATAAGACACTTGTAGGGTGTCATGCCCTAAAATGTATACCAGATCTTTTTTTCTCCATGCTTTTACTGCTCTTTCTTCAGAACCTTCTATGGGCAGAGGCTATACACCCTAATTTGGCTAGACCCACCTCAGCGAATCGTGGTGTAGAAGCCAGCACAGCGCGAAGACTCAGGATGAGGTCTTCTCTCTGGATACCATGGGGGTCATTAGGTGGCTGGAAAAGGGAGAAGGGCTGTGGGTTTGTGTAACATTTCAGACCACCCTTGAACCCAGGCTTGAACCTGGTAACCCTGCAGAACAGGGTGATACTCATACCCAATCAGGGAAGACAGTAAGATAATGACGCCTCAGCAAGAAGACATGCTTGACCTTTTATGTATTCCTTGGGAACTTTTGTCTTTAGGCATTTTTAAAGATCTGATTACACATTTTCTATCATTTCACCACTAAGAGATAAGCATGCTTAACTTTCTCGTGTATTGCTTTCTTCTCTGATATATATTGTTACTATGTGCTAGTATATACTGTTTCTGTATACTTAAAGATAATGTTGTACATGCAGTTTTTAATTTTTTTCACTTAACATATTAAGAACATTTTTATGGTATTATTCTTTCATAGCATTAGTTTTAGTGGCTATGATTTCATTTTGTGGTTGTACCAGTTTATCTAAATAATTCCTTGTTGATGGACATTTCCATTTTCTTCACCCTTATAAAAAGCTGTAAATCTGAAAACAGAAAGCCTTGATGGTTTCTGTACCAAGACGACAGATTGAAAACATAAATCAGGTTTTCCTTTTCCTCTTCGCAAACTCCACCAAAAACACAGTAAAAGAAGGGATTTACTTTTTTTTTTTTGGAGATGGAGTCTTACTCCGTCACCCATGCTGGACTGCAGTGGCTCAATCTTGGCTCACTGCAACCTCCACCTCCTAGGTTCAAGTGATTCTCATGTCTCAGCCTCCCAAGTAGCTGGGGTTACAGGTGCGCCAACACACCCGGCTAATTTTTGTATTTTTTGTAGATATAGGGTTTCACCATGTTGGCCAGGCTGGTGTGGAACTCCTGACCTCAAATGATCCACCTGCCTCAGCCTCCCAAAGTGCTGGGATTACAGGCGTAAGCCATCGAGCCTGGCCTGGTTTTTGTTTTCATGACTGTACTTTGATAGAAAAGATAAAACTGTGGAATTATCTTATAAAGTAACAAAAAGACAGAGGTACAAAATAGAAAACAAAAGGTCAGAAAATCAGAGGTCCAACAAAAGATTAATGAGAGTTCCAAAATGAAGGAACAGAGAAAAGAGAGGGGAAGAAATCATCAATTAAAGAATTCAAGAGAAATTTACAGGACTAATGGACATGAGTTACTACTGACAGGGCCTACTACTAAGTGCCCAACACAGTGCATGAAATAGACCAATACCAAGGCACATCACTGTGAAGTTTCAATATATTGGGGAGAACCAAACTTACCAGTTTCTAGAGAGGAAGAAAAAAATGGTAAATACGAAGTTTATGAAACAGAAGAAATTCAGACTTCTCCACAGCAAATGAAAACTAGATAACTAGACTTATTTATTTATTTATTTGAGATGGAGTTTTGCTCTTGTTACCCAAGCTGGAGTGCAATGGCACGATTTTGGCTCACTGCAACCTCTGCCTCCAGGATTCAAGCGATTCTCCTGCCTTAGCCTCCCGAGTAGCTGGGATTAACAGGCACATGCCACCACGCCCGGCTAATTTTTTTGTATTTTTACTAGAAATGGGGTTTCACCATGTTAGCCAGCAGCTGGTCTTGAACTCCTGACCTCAGGTGATCCGCCTGCCTTGGCCTTCCAAAGTGTTGAGATTATAAGCGTGAGCCACCACGCCCAGCCAATAACTAGATTTAAATGTAGCAATGCCTTCAAAATCTTAGGAGAAAATAATTTCTTTTTTTTTGGTTACTGAGTCTGGCTCTGTCTTCCAGGCTGGAGTGTAGAGGCATGATCTTGGCTCAATGTAACCTCTGCCTCCCCAGCCCAAGCCGTCCTCCCAGTTCTGCCTCCCAAGTAGCAGGGGCTACAGGCTCAACCACCACGCTGTTCATTTTTGTATTTCTTATAGACAGGGTTTTGCCATGGTGCCCAGGCTTGTTGTGAACTCCTGAACTCAAGCAATCCACCTGCCTCAGCCTCCTAAAGTACTGGGATTACAAGCGTCAGTTACTGTACCTGGCCTTTTTCTCAGGTGCAATCATAGTGCACTATAGCTTCAAACTCCTGGCCTCAAGTGATTGTTCTGCCTCAGCCTCACAAGTAGCTGGGACTACAGACATGTGCAACTGCATCCAGCTAGAATTCTTTTTTTTTTTCTTTTTTTTGAGATGGAGTTTTACTCTTGTTGCCCAGGCTGGAGTGCAATGGTGCAATCTCAGCTCACTGTAACCTCCACCTCCCAGGTTCAAGCAATTCTCCTGCCTCAGCCTCCCAAGTATCTGGGATTACAGGCGCCTGCCACCGCGCCTGGCTAATTTTTGTATTTCTAGTAGAGACGGGATTTCACCATGTTGGTCAGGCTGGTCTCGAACTCCTGACCTCAAGTGATCCTCCCACCTCAGCCTCCTAAAGTGCTTGGATTACAGGTGTGAGCCACTGCACCTGGCCTAGAATTTCTATTCCTGAATTACATACCCATAATGTCAAAAATGAGAGAAAAGATTGAAGACATTTTAGGCTTACAAATCTAAAAAATCCTCACTTCTTCCTACATTCTCACCGGAAAATACTAAAGGAAGTACACCACCAAACTGAGGGGGTAAACCACAAAATGAGGAATATGTGAACTCAGGAAATAGGAGATCTGATCCAAGAAAAATGATAAGGGAATCTAGGATGACGGTGAAAGAAGATCCAATATCTACTCTGCATTAGGAGTAAAAATCAACCTGTTGACATTGTTTGGCTAAGAATGGTTTTAACATTTTTAATGTTTGAAACAAACCAAAAGAATATCTTGTGACAAGTGAAAATTATATGAAATTCAAAGTTTAGTGTTGATAATAAAAGTTTTATTGGGATACAGCTACTGTAGCTGTTCTTGTCTCTAAGGCTGTTTTTGTGCAGTAACAGCAGAGTTGAGGAGACCATATGACCCACAAAGCTATTGTCTGGCCTTTTATAGAAAACGTTGGCCAGGCATGGTGGCTTATGCCTGTAATCCCAACACTTTGGGAAGTCAAGGCAGGTGGAAGCCCAGGAATTCAAGACCAGCCTGGGCAACAAGGCAAAATCCTGTCTCTATAGAAAAATACGACAATTAGTCGGGAGTAGTGTCGTGTGCCTATAGTTCCAGCTACTCAGGAGGCAGGGGTGGGAGCATCACCAGAGTACCAGAGTCCAGGGAGGTGGAGGCTGCAGTGAGCCGTGATGGTGCCACTACACTCCAGCCTGCCTCAAAAAAAAAAGAAAAAAAAAAAAAGAAAAAAGAAAGAAAAAGTTTGTCAGCCTCTTCTTAGAGTGAGCATATAAGCATAGTGAAGAAACTGAACCTTAAACTGATCAGATCCACTATGATGGCACACGATCGATACTGAGTTGTGGCTCGGCGTGGTGGCTCACGCATATAATTCCGGCACCCTGGGAGGCTGAGGCAGGTAGATCAGTTGAGGTGAGGAGTTCGAGACCAACCTGGACAACATGGCAAAACCCCATCTCTACTAAAAATATATAAAAAAAAAATTAGTCGGGCATGGTGGCACGTACTGTAATCCCAGCTATTCAGGTGGTTGAGGCACAAGAATCACCTAAACCCAGGAGGCAGGGGTTGCAGTGAGCAAGGATTGTGCTACTGCACTCCGGCTTGGGCAACAGAGTGAGACCCTGTCTCAAACACGAAACAAAACAGAACCAACAACAATAAAAACCCTGATTTGTAAGACAAAGAATATCTGTAACTCAAATAGTTACACTAAAGCCAGGTGCCTCTGTTTTAATTAATATCTTGATAAGAGCTTTCTGCTTCTGACAGACTGCAGTGCAGAACAACATACAAAAACTGCTTGAATGAGAGAAACTTTCCTAATATTATCTGTAAGTTTATTTTGCCTAGATTATCTCTGTGAAAATAAACAGCTGTGAACAGTGATTGTTTCCAATGGGAAAATGGACAGTGGCAGTAAAGGGGTATGAAAGGAGTTTAATTATCTACCCTTTAAATGTTGAATCATGCTCATTGTATAACCTTTCAAAAAATTGGATGACATACTGTTCCTCTCCCCAAATTATAAATGCATATATTCTTTGACCTAGCAATTTCTTTTAGGAATTTATTCTATCATTATACCCATATGTATGAAAGTTGTAGCATTGCTCATAACAGCAAAAGATTAGCAACAATCCACAGAGGACTAGTGAAATAAATTCGTTATTTCTGGTCAAAGGAATATTATGGAGCCATAAAGAATGAAATAACTAACTTATATACTGACATGGAACACTCTCCAAGACATACTGTTCAGTGAAAAAAGCAAAGTATAGAAGTGTGTGTGTGTGTGTGTGTGTACATGCCTGCATGTGCACACACTATGATTTTAGGGGGGTGGTGTTAAGGCATTTGCTTATATATAGATGAAAAAGCTCTGTAAAGATACAAACATAACTGATAACTTGGTTGATTATGAAGAAAAAAAGATGGTAGGGAGATTTCTCACCCTTTTGAACTTTGGATCATGTGAATGAATTATATTTTCAAAACCAACACAAAACACAAAATAAAACAAAGTAAAGGCTGGGCATGGTGGCCCACACCTGTAATCCCAGCACTTTGGGAGGCTGACGCAGGTGGATCACGAAGTCAGGGGTTCAAGACCAGCCTGGTCAAGATGGTGAAACCCCATTTCTACTAAAAATACAAAAAAAAATTAGCCGGTTGTGGTGGCGGGCACCTATAATCCCAGCTACTTGGGAGGCTGAGGCAGAGAACTGCTTGAACCCGGGAGGCAGAGGTTGCAGTGAGTTGAGATCGCATCACTGCACTCCAGCCTGGGCAACAGAGCAAGACTCTGTCTCAAAAAAGCAAAAACCAAACCAAACAAAAACAAAAAACCACACAAACCAAAGTGAAAATAGAAGAATGTGGTGGCTGAACCAGGATCTTTCAAGAGTTCAAGAGTATAGAGTTAGAATAAGAATTCTGATTATGAAAGAGATGAAAAGACTCATTTCAGGAGAGAGGTGGTCCCCAGTAACATAATGTCAACTGAAATAAGCTGGTAAGAAATTCCCTACAGCAAAGATGGTGGTGTCACTATAAAGGCAGTGAGAGTCAATATGCTGTTTGGCATGCTGCAACAGAATGCCTTTTATTTCTTTCAAACCACTAATGCTTGCAGCACACACACCCACATGGTGATGAAACTCTGAGTATTTGGCAGTAGAAGTGAACTCAACTGCAGAGTAGGAGGAAGGCCCAAGAGGGTCAGAGCAAATACCTTGTGTACACTGTGCACAACTGTGCCTTCTTTGTTTTGTCACTTTGTTTCTATAGCCTGAGATGCCCTATCCAACTCCAGAATCATATCTTATGCATCTCCCACAAACCAGCTGAAATCCTATCTTAATTGCGAAGTCAGTTCCTGCCTACTCTGGCTTACACTGAACTCTTGTCTTCTCTGAACAGCTATAGCACTACTCATTTTCCTACCTAATCTACTGTTACTTAAATGTTTCAGCCTTCAAGGGCAGGGACAGTGTTTTGCAATCCTGTAGCCTTTAGCACTAAATACAGTGTTAAGGAGCTTAAGAATTCGCCCAAATACACGCTGCTTTGAATCATTCCTCATATGTCAAACGCTTTTCCACTTCCTAGTTTATTAAAATATAAAATAATGAGGGCAGGGATGTCTTTTTTGGTAACCTGTACCCTCAGTGCCCAGAACAGGGCTTGGCACATAGCAGATACTCAACAAATACATGATCAATCAACGAAGGTGCTACTTACAGGGGTAAAATCGATAGGGAAATAACAGGATGTCACTTCAAACAACTCCTCCACAAAGGGTCCTGTGGCAACAGAGAAAGAATGAGGTTGGCTTATCAGCTTCATTCATCTGATAAAGCTCCAACCAGCTAATCACGGCTACCACGATGTACCCAGGCTATAGTCCCTGGAGATGAGGTCATGGACGATGCGGAAGGCCACCAGAAGATTACGGGGATCCTTTTCCCCATCCATCACCTGGATGAAGCCAAAGGTGAAGTCAGCTCCTAGGCTCTTTAGCTCTGGGAAGGAGAGAATAAGGTTACTATATTGTCCCACAGCACAGAAAGTGTGGGCTTTCTCCTGGCCTGTGTTCTCCCTCTGCTATCACTGCTTCCCTTTTCCTTTCAGGGCTGACCCTTTTTCCATTCCAAGAAAGTACTCAGTGAAGAGATGTGCAACAATATACACATTGCTGTGGAGGTAAGAATTTAAAACACTGGCTCAAACAACCTCTACCCTTCCTTTACTTCACTGGGGAGGGAGCGGATCCCCCCTTTCCCTTTATCATTCTCTCTCAGGATACCAGCTCTTCTATATAACCCCAGGTAAAATAAGTCCTACTAATAGGGGAAAAAGTAGGATGTGCTTGCTTTTGACATTTCCCAGAAGGCTCTGCCTCTTACCTTCTTCCCGGGTTCGCATAAAATTGGTGATGATATTGTAGACTGTGTGTCGGTCCACCTGTGGCAGGGACTTGGGGGTGGGGGAGAAAGAAGTGAAGAAAGTGCTCAAAGAATACCTCAGCTGACACAGCTAGTTCCTGCTTCATAATCTCTAAGTGAACAGTGCTCTTTATACCAGCATAAGATCAATCTAAGAGAAACTACAGAGAAAGGGTACGCTATTGACTCAGCAGCACAGCAGTGGTGCCAATAATCCAAACCTGCCTGATGGATGGATGCCTTACTTTCTGTAGGTATAAGAGGACACGGGTCAGATCTAATGGCATGCACCCCTCTCCTTGTCCAGTAGCAAAGAAGAGCATATAAACATGCTGAAGAAGAGCATGTAAACATTCATAAGATCCCAAAGAATTCAGAATTTAGAAGGCAATAATTTTTTTTATTGAATCCCAGTTGTTAAGGGGTGGAGACAGAGGAAAATGCCAACATGACTGTTATCCCTCACCTGTACATGTACTTCCTGGAAGATGGCTTTAAGCACAGAAACAGCCAGCCCTGGGGGCAGGGCCACACACAGGCTCTGGGGGAAAGGAGAAGGTATGTGAACACTGAGGGAATTGCAGCATGGACTCCAAAACACAACCCTAAAACAGGCCTAATTAGCTACTGTAAGAATCACAGCATCCTGGTTGAGGCAGAAGTACTAATAGTGAGAATCTTTCTCAAGCTGATGAGTTCTATGCAGCTCTTTCCAGCGGGCTCTGGTTTCCAGTCCCCCAAAGTACACTTTTACTCACTAGAGGGAAAAGGGAAGTAGAGCTGGTAACACTAATTTAGTCCCACATTTGGGCACCTGCTCCTCAGCATGTGAACCATCATACCCAAAGCGCAAGGAGAGAACTAGACAAGGGCTCCCTTGAACAAAGTTACATAATGAAATGAAGGAGAACTCACAAGTGCCTTCAAACCCTGCAGGACAGATGGGATCACAAGATGATGGTCCTTCAGCCGGTTCTCATAGAACAGTATCAGGTGTACCACTGTACAAACCAGATTCAGTCATTAATGGACATAGGCATGAGAACGGCGCAATAGCTTTGCTCCTTTCCCAAGTCTGTAACAGCTGTTTCTGTTTGGGTTCCACCACAAATTTTCTCTTTTACCAAGAGACATGTCCTATGCTATACACCTAAACAGGCTGTAGGTTGCGCATGTGGTGCTTGCCTCTAGGGAGGCTGAGGTGGGAGGATCATTTAAGCCCAGGTGTTTAAGGCCAGCCTGAGCAACACAGTGAGACTCTGTCTCTAAAAAACAAACAAAAGGAATTCCCTCTCTCGGCTTTGGAGCCCTCCCTCCCTCTGCCTCTATACAGGGGAGCTTCTTCCTTCTCCCTTCCTTCTTGCCTATTAAACTCTCTGCTACTTAAAACCACTTCACGTGTATCGGTGTCGTTTTATCTAAACCAGCATGAGGACCAAGAACCCTGATGTTCCTCCACTCACTGGAGCCGTATCATTTTGGTATGTTGGCTGGAAAAGGAAATTGATTCATCAGACTGAAGCAATCAAACTCCAAATGGTACTGTAAACTGAACCACACATCCACACGCCATTCTTCTGAGGACTCTCAGATCGACTCCAGGAGGAGCCCTTGCTGCTGTTCCCCATTTGACACCCCTTTCCAGTAGGAAGTAGCCAGAAGGAGTCATCGCCCCAAACCCCCTAACAGCAGTTAGTGTGGCATCTCTACAGGGGGGAATGTTGTAGGAGTTATTAAGAAATTATTTTAGGCAGACAGACAGGAAAAACGGGTCTTTGGGAAGTTTTTGTTTTTAAAAGCATCTCCAGAAAAGTTTCTTGTAAAGCCCTGGCTCTTAGTGTCAAGCTGTGACCTTTGATATGCAAATGAAATCCATTAGAAACTGGGTCCACCCACATATGGCAATTCCCGTGGCCTTCCTGCTTCCTATAGTTTGCCTACCCCTGCTATACAAGATAAGTAAGATGTTGGCCTTCTTCCCCTTCAGGACCTCAAAGCATGCTGATATTTCATTACTTTTCCTCTTTACCTATGAAATACTGCTCTGTTCATTTTACAGAGTGGGAAAATACACTGAAAAAACAGTCTAAGGCTACATTTGAAATCCATGTGTCTTTCTTTTTTTTGAGACAGAGTCCCGCTCTGCCATCCAGGCTGGAGTTCAGTGGTGTGATCTCCGCTCACTGCAACTTCCACGTCCTGTGTTCAAGCGATTTCTGCCTCAGCCTCCCAAGTAGCTGCAGGCGCCCGCCACCAAGCCTGGCTAACGTTTTGTATTGAAATCCATGTGTCTTTTGTCTCAATTCTAATCATCTCTGCGACATATACCAGTGAGAAATGAAGACCTTGCATTAGTAGTTCATAGATACTTTAAGCCCTCCCTCCCTGCCAGTAAAGTTGGCTTGAATAGACACGGGAGACCTGGGCTCAGCAATCCAGGAAGACATTCCTACTAGTGACACCAGTACCTTCCTTCTCCAGGAGCAAGGTGTGACAGTGGAGTAGCACCTGTGACAAAAGTTGGATTCCTCGAGCCCGAGTTCGGGGTTCTGGATTCTCTAGAGAGGACCTGGGGGAAAACAGGATAGAGAGGGCCTGCAATTACCCAGTTCAAATGTTTCAAGAAATATTTTACATTCGCCACACTCACCCCCTGGGCATGGAAGCAGAGCCAAGCCCTGTTAAGAGTAAAAACAGCCCAGGAAGGTGTTCCTGAGGTAACGGCATTACAGATACCAGTAAGGACAGAAGGCTTAAGAGCGATCCTCAGACTGATGTGGCATCATTTAGAGGCACACATGACACCAAGAGCCAACAGAAGTTTCTGCCTCCAGGCACCCCCAGCTTGGCACCTAACGAGCACTGTGCTTATTCTTTATCCCCAGTGGTATGATTGTGACATTCCTCTGAACTACAGCTTAGCAGGTACCCACAGGATTTGAGAGATAATTGGCAGCTGCAGCTTCCACCAAAACAAGGAGAATATGTGTATTTTTGTAAATTAATGCTAAGGAAAAAAACAATGCTCAGAATCACCACCAAGTTCCTAGGATAAAAGAAAACATGAAAAACCAAAACTTTATAACTGGAAGGTTACAAAGTAAGATGGCCAGAATATAGCTCTAACTAGGTAGGATTACTGATACAGGAGAAGCTGGACTGAAGCAACAAGGAAGTAACTTATGCTCAATATTGCTCTATGGAGATTATACTGAAACATACTAGAAATAATCTAAGCAGGAACAAGCAGAAAGTGGAAGAGTTCTGGCCATGACAGTTGTATTGAACCTCAAGAGTAAGAGTATATATTAACTAAGGGGACAAAAATAAGGTCACTCTTAACAGGATCCCCAGGATAAAAACCTGTAGAAAGGTTTCTACTCAGGAAGTAGAAAACTGTGCATTCAGGTTGGGTGTGGTGGCTCACACCTGTAATCCCAGAATTTTGGGAGACAGATGAGAGGATCACTTGAGCCCGGCAGTCGCAACCAGCATGGGCAACACAGTGAGACCCTGTCTCTACAAAAAATACAAAAACTTAGCTGGGCATGGTGGCACAAGCCTGTAGTCCCAGCTACTTGGGAGGCTGAGGTGGGTGGATGGCTTGGGCCCAGGAGGTTTAGGCTGCAGTGGGCCATGATCGCTCCACTGCACTCTAGCCTGATTAACAGAGTGTGACCCTCTCAAAGAAAACTATGCATTTGGAGCATTTAAAAATGGAACAAGGCACACAAATGCTCATAGCAGCATTATTACGAATAGCAAAAAAGTGGAAACAATCCACATGTCCATCCACTGATAAATGATTAAATAAGATGCATAGCCATACACCAGGAATATTATTCAGCAAGAAAAGAAATGCAGAACTGATATGTGCTGCAACATGGATGAACCTTGAAAATATGCTAAGTGAAAGAGGCCAGCAACAAAGGTCACATGTGTGATTCCATTTATATGAAATTTCCAGAGTAGGCAAATCCATAGAAGACAGAAAGTAGATTAGTGATTGCTGGGGGTTGGTTAGAAGAGCGAAGGGGAAATGACTGCTAATGGGCATGGGTTTCTTTCTGGAGTAATGAAAATGTCCTCAAACCGACTGTGCTGAGAATTGCACAAATCTGTAAATACACTTTTAAAAGCCACAGAAGTGCACATTTTAAAATGGTGAACTTTATGATATGTGAATTATACATCAATAAGGCTGTATGTATATATGTATGTGTATATATATATTTTTTTCTTTTTTTTTTTTGAGACAGAGTCTCGCTCTGTCACCCAGGCTGGAGTGCAGTGGCGCGATCTCGGCTCACTGCAAGCTCCACCTCCCGGATTCACATCATTCTCCTGCCTCAGCCTCCTGAGTAGCTGGGACTACAGGCGCCCGCCACCATGCCCAGCTAATTTTTTGTATTTTTAGTAGAGAAGGGGTTTCACTGTGTTAGCCAGGATGGTCTTGATCTCTTGACCTCGTGATCTGCCCACCTCGTCCTCCGAAAGTGCTGGGATTACACGCATGAGCCGCCGCGCCCGGCCTATATATATTTTTTGATGGGGGTCTCACTCTGTCACCTGGGTTGGAATGCAGTGGCGTGACCTGTTTACCACAACCTCCACCTCCCAGACTCCAGTGACCCTCCCACCTCAGCCTTCCGGGTAGCTGGGACCATAGGTGCATGCCACCACGCCTAGCTAATTGTTTTGTATTTTTGGCAGACACAGGGTTTCACCATGTTGCCCAGGTTGGTCTTGAACTCTAGAGCTCAGGCAATCCATCTTCTTTGGCCTCTCAAAATGCTGGGATTACAGGTATGAGCCACCACACCCAGCCAATGCTGTATTTTTTTTTTTTTAATGGACCAAAGCCACCACAATGTGAGTAGAAAGGCCAAATAGTCTGTTACATGGGAGAAATGTGTAACAGTGACTTCGTTTTTTAATTTCCCCCAATTTTCTAGTTTTCTGTTTTAGAAGACATGCTGTCACAATTAACAACTCTTACTAGTAAGACTTGTCAATTTAAATGTTCTATACTACACTACATACTACAAGCACATACTTCCTCTAAGTGCTTAGAATCCCAAGCTATAACACTGCTTTATCAGCTGTTTCCCAAAGCCTTTTCTCCTAGTGGGGATCTGCAGCAGGGTCAGCCTCCTGGGAACTCCCCAGGCAGGGCCCACAGCTTGTTCTGAGTCAGGTCTAGGCAGGCTAGCATCCCATGGGGGTAGGTGGGTCTAAAGATGCACAAAGGAATCAACAACAGCTGATGGCCTTCAACCACGTACCTCACCCCAAAGCTGTGGCCTGTGCCAGGAGTTGATGTGGCCTACAGGCTATGTGTTCCCAAATACTAAAGAAGCCTCAGCCAGATGGCATGAAACTTTTCAGGAGAAACAATTCAAACACATAGTCTTAGACTGAGGTACTAATATGGAAGGGGGCTGCTGGGCTACAGGACAAATTCAGGCTCCAGGAAAGCAATGATGAGCAAAAGTAACTTTTCAGAATACACAGTCAGGACTGGAGAAGAACATTCTATAGCAGAGGCTCTTACCCAAGGGCTTCCACAACTTGTAACACTGTATAGTTGCCAGATTTCACATCTGCAGGAAATAAAATAAATATGAAAAATTAAAAAAAAAAAACCCTACCAAAGTGTTGAGTAACACTAATTATAATGTTTCCTGCCTGCCCTAGGCTTTGTACCTGGGGGTCCACTATTCTTGCCAAGAACCCTCCAAGATAAGAAGCAGCATTACTGTAACACTTCAAATATGCAGCTTTGTATAAAAAATGAAAAGAAAATAAACGTATCATTTGTGAATGACATGAGCGTGTATCTTGAAAATCCAAGATAAATTTAAAAAATTACAAACAAAATAATTTGTTAAATTAGTTGGATAGAAAATATTACGAAATTTAAAATCTTCATATATATACATATACACAATAGCCTGTAAAATGATACAAGGAAAAAGACCTGGTTTATAATAGCGAAAAAAGAAAAAGGAAAAAAATACCTGGATATAAACTTTTATCCTCATTTTTAAAAATCATAGTAAAATACACTGCATAAAAACTTTTTTTTTGGCCAGGCGCGGTGGCTCATGTCTGTAATCCCAGCACTTTGGGAGGTGAGGCGGGCGGATCATGAGGTCAGGAGATCGAAACCATCCTGGCTAACATGATGAAACCCTGTCTCTGTTAAAAATACAAGAAATTAGCCTGGCCTGGTGGCATGTGCCTGTGGTCCCAGCTACTCAGAAGGCTGAGGCAGGAGAATCGCTTGAACCCTGGAGTGTGGTGGTGTAATCAGTCTCTGAGGCTCAGGTGATCCTCCCACCGCAGCCTCCCCAGTAGCTGGGACCAAACGCATGTGCCACTACCCCTGGCTAAGTATTTTGTATTTCTTTGTAGAGATGGGTTTCGCCATGTTGCTGGTCTTGAACTCGTGGGCTCAAATGATCCTCCCATCTCAGTCTCCCAAAGTGCTGGGATTACAGATGTGAGCCACTGCGCCCAACTTAGATATAAACTTAACAAAAAAATGTGAAAATCTGAATGATGAAAACTTTTATTTATTTTTGAGATGGAGTTTGCTTTTGTCACCCAGGCTAGAGTGCAATGGTGCGATCTCGGTTCATTGCAACCTCCAACTTCTGGGTTCAAGCAATTCTTGTGCCTCAGCCTCCCAAGTAGCTAGGATTTGCAGGCATGCGCCACCACACCCAGCTAATTTTGAGATGGAGTCTCACTCTGTCCCCCAGGCTGGAGTGCAGTGGCGCGATCTCGGCTCACTGCAACCTCTGTGGCCCAGGTTCAAGCGATTCTCCTGCCTCAGCCTCTCGAGTACCTGGGGTTACAGGAGCCTGCCACTGCACCGGGCTAATTTTTTGTATTTTTAGTAGAGACAGGGTTTCACCGTGTTAACCAGGATGGTCTCAATCTCCTGACCTTGTGATCCACCCGCCTCAGCCTCCCAAAGTGCTGGGATTACAGGCATAAGCCACCATGCCTGGCCCCAATTTCTGTATTTTTTAGTAGAGATGGGGTTGTGTCATGTTGGCCAGGCTGGTCTCGAACTCCTGACCTCATGATCCGCCTGTCTCAGCCTCCCGAAGTGCTGGGATTACAGGCATGAGCCACTGTGCCTGGCCCTAATTTTTGTATTTTTAGTAGAGATAGGGCTTTACCATGTTGGCCAGGCTGGTCTTGAACTCCTGACCTCAGGTGATCCACCTGCCTCTGCCTCCCAAAGTGCTGGGATTACAGGCATAAGCCACTGCACCCGGATGATGAAAACTTTAAAGCACTAGTGAGGTATCACTTCACATCTGCTAGGATGGCTATTATCAAAAAGACAAGAGGTAACAAGTGCTGGTAAAGACTGAGAGAAAAGGGAACCTTTGTACACTGTTGGTAGAAATGTAAATTAGTACAGCCATTATGGAAAACAGCATGGAAGTTCCTTAAAAAAATTAAAAACAGAACTACTGTATGATCCAACAATCCCACTACTAGGTACATATCCAAAGGAAATGAAATCAGTATCTGTAGAGATGTCTGTACTCCCATATTAACTGCAGCATTATTCACATTAGCCAAGATCTGGTAACAACCTAAGTGTCAACAGATAAATCAATAAAGAAAACATGACATGTGTGTACACATATACAACAGAACACTATTCAGCTATAAGAAAGAAAGAAATCTTGCCACTTTTTTTTTTTTTTTTTGAGACAGTCTCTGTCACCCAGACTGGAGTGCAGTGGTGTGATCTCAGCTCACTGCAACCTCCACTTCCCGGTTTCAAGCAATTCTCCTGTCTCAGCCTCCCAAGTAGCCAGGATTACGGACACATGCCACCATGCCCGGCTAATTTTTGTATTTTTTAGTAGAGATGGGGTTTCGCCATGTTGGCCAGGCTGGTCTCGAACTTGTGACCTCAGGTGATCCGCCCACCTCAACCTCCGAAAGTGCTGGGATTACAGGCATGAGCCACTGTGTCAGGCCAAAATTCTGCCACTTGGGACAATACAAATGAACATGGATGAACATCTTGCTAAGTGAAATAAGCCAGACAGAGAAAGACAAATACAGTATCCTATGATCTCACTTATATGCAAAATCTAAAAAAAGTTTAATTCACTAAAGCAGAGAGTAGAATGGTGGCTGCAAAGTACAGAAGAAAACGGGGAGAAATTGGTTAAAGGGTTTTTTTAAACAAGCCCTAATGAGGATCTGAAAAGGAAACTTTATAGAAAGGCATCTCGTATCTTTGAAAGACTCAAGATAACAAATCTCCCAAATCAATCTATAATTTTAAGATAATCACCATAAAAACACTAATAGAATACTTTTGGAAACTAGATAAGCTTATCCTGAAATTAAAGTGCTCTCTCTCTCTCTATATATATATATATACACACACATACACATATATACACACATATATAATTAGACAAGCAAGTTGTGAAAAAGAGTAATAGAAAAGCAGGGAGAAGGTAGCCCTTCCAGATATTAAGAGATTATTATAGGGTCACATTTGTAAAGTGTATACATTTAACTACAAAAAAGAAAAATAAAAAGTATACACTTTTGAATATACTTGTAATTTTCCACAATAAAAGTAAAAAACAAAAACAACCAGTGTAGTTTCAATTCATATTCAAAGAAATCAATGGTACAAAAATAGAATGGAAAGTCCAGAGACACAAATACATATGAGAATATGATTTTTAAAATCCTATTTGAGTTAATGGGAAAAATAAAGACTATTCGATAAACAGTGTTAGAATGACTGGGTAAACATTTGGAAAACAAACAAAAACAAACATTGGTTTTAAATCTTTCACCAAAATACCTTTTTTAAATATGAGAAAATTTCTAAGAACAAGATAAAATTCAGAAGCCATAAAAGATTGGTTTTAAAAAGTCAGATTTTCTACAAGGCAAAAATAATTATCATAGGACAAACTGGGAAAAAAAAAATCGCAAGTCTTATAACAAAAGGCCAGTTTACCAATATATAAAGAGTTCCTACAAATCAATGCAGAAAAGGCCAACAATTTAAAATGGGCAAAAACAGGCAGGGCACAATGGCTCGTGCCTGTAATTCCAACACTTTGGGAGGCCAAGGCGGGTGGACTGCTTGAGGCCAGGAGTTTGTGACCAGCCTAGCCAACATGGCGAAACCCCATCTCTACTAAATACACAAAAATTAGCGGGGTGTGGTGGTGCATGCCTGTAAATTCCAGCTACTTGGGAGGTTGAGAGGCAAGAATCACTTGATCCCGGGAGGCAGAGGTTACAGTGAGCCGAGATCGTGCCACTGCACTCTAGCCTGGGTGACCGAGTGAAAATCTGTCTTAAAAATAAATAAATAGATAAAATTAAAAAAATAAAATGGGCAAAAACAAAAAAATGAATAGCCATTCCACATAAAAGGAACTATAAGTATGTATGAAAAGGTGCTCAACAATATTCACAATAAAAGGTGTAAATTAAACTACACAGAAACCTTTTAAGAAAATCTAACAGACTGGCAAAGACAAAAAAACTTAGCAATATATTATGTTTGGTCATGGTATTCAGAAATAGACATTCTTAAACATTGTAGGTAGGATTATAAATTGGTGCAACCCTATATTGAGGGCAGTATAATATAACACCTTTAGAATTCCAGGTGCATATAGGCTTTAACCCAGGAAAGCCAGAAATTTATCCTCTAGCTATCTAGTCATCTTTTGGTATATACATGGGAAACTGGTTCCAGGACCTCCTGAGAATACTAAAATCTGTGGATGCTCAAGACCCTTACATAAAATGGTAGAGTATTTGCATACAAACTATGCACACTCTCCTGTATACTTTAAATCATCTCTAGATTACTCAATACAATCTAAGTGCTATGCAAAGAGTTGTTACGCTGTATTGTTTAGGGAATAATGACAAGAAAAAAATCTATACATGTTCAGTACAGTTGCAATTTTTTCTCCCAAATACTTTTGATCTGCAGTTGGTTGAATCAAGGATGCAGAACACCCAGATACAGAGGGCTAACTGTACTGTAAAAGTGCAAAATAATGCACATACAACGTTATTCAATACAGCATTATTCGTAATAGTAAATGACTGCAAACAACACATGCCCATCAATAAGAAACCAGTTAAATGAATTATAGTACATCCATACAATGGAATTCTCTTGTAGCTACTCTTATTTATTTTTTAATCTCTTTTATTTTTATTTTTTGAGACAGCATCTTGCTCTGTCACCCAGGCTGGATTGTATTTTTAGTAGAGATGGGGTTTCGCCATGTTGCCTATGGCTGGTCTCGAACTCCTGAGCTCAAGTGATCTGCCTGCCTTGGCCTCCCAAAGTGCTGAGATTACAGGCGTGAACCAACGCACCTGGCCTGTTGCTACTTTTAAAAAGACAAATGAAGAAAGACTGAAGCTATATATATACTGATAATGAGTCAAGATCTAAAAGCAGAACAGTGTGTATAGTGTATATAATATGTGCGTAGCATTGTTTTTAAATGGGGGATATTTTTATTTGCATTTATTTACATCTCTGCATATAAAAGGAACTAATAACATTTGTTGCCTTCAGGGAGGGAAAATGCATAGTTAAGGGTTGAGAGGTAGACTATTGTTTTAAAAGAAATGTTTCATTTTTGAATAATTTTACATTTATAGCAAAGTTTCAATGACAGTATGGAATTCCTGTATAGCCGTCACTCGGTTTCTCTTAATGTTAACATCTTACATGGCACACATTTGTGAAACTATGTACAAATGTCAAAACTAAGAGATTAGGTTAGCACTGATACACACTATTAACCAAACTCTAGGCTTTATTCAGATTTCACTAGTTACTCCACTAATGCCGAATTTCTGTTCCAGGATCCAATTAAGAATACCAAATTGCATTAGTCATCTTGAATTCTTAGTCTCTCCTGGTCTGCGAAAGTTTCTTAGTCTTTCCTTGTTTTTCATGACCTTGATGGTTTTAAAGAAGTACTTTATAGAAGATTCCCCAGTTTGCGTTTGTTTGGTGTTTCCCTCATGTTTAGACTGGGGTTATGGGTTTTAAAGAAGAATATCACAGAGGTGAAGTACCCTTCTCATCATATCATATCATATCAGGGATATAAGACAGTAACATGGCTTCGCCATCACTGGCAATGTTAATGTCGATCACTTGGTTAAGGTACGTCTGCCAAGTCTCTGCACTATACAGTTACTATTTTTCTCTTTCTGGTACTCTTTTATTTGTAAGGTATTCATTAAGTCCAGCTCATATTCAATGGGGAGGGGAAGATTAAACTCTACCTGCTGGAGGGAGGAGTATCTACCTGTATCATTTAGATTTTTTTTTTTTGAGGCAGGGTCTAGCTCTGTACAGTAGTACAATCATGGCTCACTGCAGCCTTGACCTCCTGGGCCCAAGTGATCCTCCCACCTCAGCCTCCCGAGTAGCTGGGACTACAGGCATGTACCACACCACCGTGCCCGCCTAATTTTTGTATTTTTTTTGCAGAGACAGGGTTTTGCCATGTCGCCCAGGCTGGTCTCAAATTCCTGGGCTCAAGCAATCCACCCGCCTTGACCTCTCAAAGTGCTGGGATTACAGATGTGAGCCACTGCACCTGGCCTTTAAATGCAATTTTAGCAGCACAATAGTAACTCACATAGATTGAATAGAAGCATCTTAGAATGTATTTTCAAGGGAGAAACAGGGTAAAAGGCTAACAATCTTCATAAGGCTTTGGTTCACATTGAACACTTATAGCTAAATAAAGTGTGACAACCAGAGAATTACTTCCAGAGCCTGTTCTAGGTTCCTAATCCACCTACCTCTAAATGCAGAACCTTAACTAGTCAGTTTGTGCCAACACTGGAAAAAGTGAAAGAGAACTTTTAAGAAATCCTAAACTTCCAGTTCTCCTAAAGTCTGTGGTCTCACAGCAACAGTTATGAGCTGAGTTGGACAGAGACTTACTCTAGCACTACAGTAAGAAGTCGTCCAGTAAGATTGAGGAAAATGAGAGCTCTAGTTAGGACTTATAGCTCGTGACTGGCACCAATTTAGACATCAGGCACTCTTAGCCCACTCGTGCCAGGATGTGGAAGGCCCAGCTGCTGCCCCAGCTACTGAGAAAGAGCCAAGGGAAAAAATGAGCAGACTGTAAGGGTGGGGGAAGGGGTAGCAGCCAGACTAACAGGCCAAACAAACCAAGTTGGGTTCTACACCCAATTCCTTAATGGCAACACTTACATAAACTGAAACACCTATTTCTGGGTTAGAATCATAAAAGGGCATTGCAACATTTGGGAAGGTAGAAAAGGGTACTTTCTTGGAACCCCCTGGCTGTATACAGTACAGAAAACTCTGCTGAAACAACCCATCTAAAAACTAATTTCAAAAATGGGCACAGAAGGAGTTAGCAATTGTACAGATGAAGCCATAGGGGACTAACAACTGTTAATAGCAAAGGATATCAATGAACTGAATCATTTTTCTTCAGCATACCATCAAAACCCTCCATGGATGCCAGACTAGGGTCTATCTTTGGATCCAAAGCTCTAAGACAAGAAGTGCCAAATAAGGCCCATTCAGTACCTTCTATTTTTTCTTTTTTTTTTTTTTTTGAGACGGAGTCTGGCTCTGTCGCCCAGGCTGGAGTGCAGTGGCCGGATCTCAGCTCACTGCAAGCTCCGCCTCCCAGGTTCACACCATTCTCCAGCCTCAGCCTCCCGAGTAGCTGGGACTACAGGCGCCCGCCACCTCGCCCGGCCAGTTTTTTTTTTTTTTTTGTATTTCTTAACAGAGATGGGGTTTCACCGTGTTAGCCAGGATGGTCTCGATCTCCTGACCTCGTGATCCGCCCGTCTCGGCCTCCCAAAGTGCTGGGATTACAGGCTTGAGCCACCGCGCCCGGCCTATTTTTTCATTTTTTAAAAAAATTGAGGTAAAGGCCAGGTGCGGTGGCTCACGCCTATAATCCCAGCACTCTGGGAGGCCGAGGTGGGCAGATCATGAGGTCAGGAGATCGAGACCATCCTGGCTAACACGGTGAAACCCCATATCTACTAAAAATACGAAAACATTAGTTGGGCGTGGTGGCGGGCGCCTGTGGTCCCAGCTACTCGCGAGGCTGAGGCAGGAGAATGAACCCGAGGCAGGAGGATGAGCTGAGATCGCACCACTGCACTCCAGCCTGGGTGACACGGCGAGACTCTGTCTCAAGGAAAAAAAAAAAAATGAGGTAAAATTTACACACACTGAATTGCACAGATATTAAGTGTACAGTTTTATATGTTTTTTTGTGTTTTTTTTGAGACAATGTCTTGCACTGTCGCCCAGGCTGAAGTGCAGTGGCGCCATCTCAGCTCACTGCAAGCTCTGCCTCCCGGGTTCATGCCATTCTCCTGCCTTAGCCTCCCGAGTAGCCAGGACTACAGGCGCCCGCCACCACGCCCGGCTAATTTTTTGTATTTTTTAGTAGAGACGGGGTTTCACCGTATTAGCCAGGATGGTCTTGATCTCCTGACCTTGTGATCCGCCCGCCTCGACCTCCCAGAGTGCTGGGATTACAGAGGTGAGCCACCGCTTCCAGCCGTTTATAAGTTTTAATAAAAGTATACACCCAAATAACCAAGGTCCCAATCAAGATACAGAACATTTCCATCATCAGAGAAAGTTCCATTATGCCCTATATAAGTTAGTTTCTACTTTCATAGGTTGCCTCAAGTTTTATAATTGAAAAATGCTGGCCAGGCACAGTGACTCAAGCCTGTAATCCCAGCACTTTGGGAGGCCGAGGCGGGCATATCACCAGGTCAGGAGTTCGAGACCAGTCTGGCCAATATGGTGAAACCCCGTCTCTATTAAAAATACAAAAATTAGCTGGGCGTAGTGGCTTCAGCCTGCAGTCCCAGCTACTCAGGAGACTGAGGCAGAAGAATTGCTTGAACCTGAGAGGCAGGGGTTGCAGTGAGCCAAAATCACACCACTGCACTCCAGCCTGGGCAACAGAGTGAAATGCCGTCTCAAAAAAAAAAAAAAAAAAGAAAAAGGAGAAAAATGCTTCTTCGGAATTCTGCATACATTAATATGAAAATGGCTGCTTTATAATTACAAATAGCCATTTGCATGTGATTCCTTGAATCCCAGTATGTGGGTGAACTCTCCTGGCAAAGCCCTTTAGTCTTCATATCTTTCACAAAATTCTTGAATCAATGCAGCACAAACATAAAAGTGAGTATAAGGCCGGGTATGATGGCTCACGCCTGTAATCCTAGCACTTTGGGAGGCCGAGGTGGGCGGATCACCTCAGGTCAGGTTCAAGACTAGCCTGGCCAACGTGGCGAAACCCTGTCTCTACTAATACAAAAACTAGCCAGGCATGGTGGTGCATGCCTGTAATCCCAGCTACTCTGAAGGTTGAGGCAGGAGAATCACTTGAACTTGGGAGGCATAGGTTGCAATGAGCTGAGATCACGCCATTGCACTCCAGCCTGGGTTACAGAGCGAAACTCTGCCTCAAAAAAAAAAAAAAAAAAAGTGAGTATAAAAGTAGAAAAAAATTAGAGAAAAATGAGATAATAAAGCTATTACAAGACAGTAAAGAAGAGTAAGGAAAATGGTGGCCAGGTGCGGTGGCTCACACCTGTAATCCCTGCACTTTGAGAGGCCAAGGCAGGTGGATTACTTGAGGTTAAGAGTTTGGAGACCAGCCTGGCCAACATGATGAAACCCTGTCTCTACTAAAAAAAAAAAAAAAGAAAAATTAGCTGGCCATGGTGGCATGGGCCTGTAATCCTAGCTGCTTGGGAGGCTGAGGCAGGATGAGGCAGGAGAGTCATTTGAATCCGGGAGGTGAAGGTTGCAGTGAGCTGAGATCACGCCACTGCACTCCAGCCTGGGCAACAGAGCAAGACTCCGTCTTCAAAAAAAAAAAAAAAGCCATGTTTGTTTTCAGTCAACATTTACTGAATATTATAAATAGGGTACCATGTTAGGGCTTAAGATAGAAATATGGGCAGCGAGTTTTGGGGAAGTTCACAGTCTGTTGGAGCAGAACGACAAACCATTCATTCATTCATTCATTCATTCATTTTTGAGACAGTCTCGCTCTGTCGCCCAGGCTGGAGTACAGTGATGCCATCTTTGGCTCAATGCAACTTCTGCCTCCAGGGTTCAAGTGATCCTCCCACCTCAGCCTCCCAAGTGGCTGTGACTGCAGGCACACCACCATGCTGATTTTTAAAGATTTCTGTAGAGACAAGGTCTCACTATACTGTACAGACTAGTCTCAAATTCTTGGGCCCAAGCAATCCTCCCACCTCTGCCTCCCAAAATGCTGGGATTACAGGCATGAACCAGCATGCCTAGCCCAGAAAGACATTTAAAACAATCACAGTGGGCCGAGGCTGGAGGATCGCTTGAGGTCAGGGGTTGGAGACCACCTTGGGAAACAAAATAAGGCCGTGTTCTCTACAAAAAAAATCAGTCAGGTGTGGTGGCATGGGCCTGTAGTCTCCGCTACTGTGGAAGCTGAGGCCAGAGGATCACTTGAGCCCAGAAGTTCTTCAAGGTCGCACTGCACTCCACCTGGGGCAAGAGTGGACCCTGCTTCTAAAATAAATAAACAAACAATCACAGTGTAACAAGTTCTGTGTTACCATAGTGATATAAACAGAGATTGGGTTAGCATGAGAAAGAAGTAAAATTTCTGGGTTTATGGACCATGGGCCACTAACTTTAAGTGATTAATTCTTTTAATGTTGCAAATTCTCCAAAATTAAAAATAACCAGGCTTGGCATGGTGGCTCACACCTGTAATCCTAGCACTTTGGGAGGCCAAGGCAGGCAGATCACCTGAGGTCAGGAGTTTTGAGACCTGCCTGACCAACATGGAGAAACCCCATCTCTACTAAAAATACAAAATTAGCCAGGCGTGGTGGCGTATGCCTGTGATCCCAGCTACTTGGGAGACTGAGGCAGGAGAATCACTTGAACCCGGGAGGCGGAGGTTATGGTTAGCGGAGATCGCACCATTGCACTCCAGCCTGGGCAATAAGAGCGAAACTCCGTCTCAAACAAACGAACGAACAAACAAACAAACACACCCAGAATACCTGGAAATACTATTAATTATGCACTTGGGCTCCTGGGATGAAGAAAGCTAACAGAGAGTTAATTTTCCTAAGGGTATTTTTGGTGGCATTAAGGAAAAAATCAGTGTACGTTCATTTCCCTTCATAGGAGGGTCTAAGATTTTCCAACATGTTCAAGATTTGTTCTCTATAAATGGACCTACTAGCACCTCCTAACTACCCACACTTTCCTTAGCAAGGGACCAGTTTGTGGGGGGGCACTGGGAAGTCAAAGGAGTATTTATGTGATCATTGACACAGAATGCACAAACAGATCTCTGTCTGATGGATTTGAAGCCTCTTGAGAATCTGGACTAGCAGCCAAAGGGAAGTGAGGGGAAGTGGGTAGTGTGGGAGGATGAGAAGGAGCAGGAGAGAGAAAAATCCCAATTGGGACTAGGTTCCAATCAAGCTCTCAAAATGCCCTTTCTGCTGATAATGGCCTCAGATATTTCACTAAACTGTATTTTACTGTTCTTTAACACTTTGACTTAAGAAATAGTGGTCTTCTTAGGGAATCACAGGCATGGAAAAACACAATACAATAAAGACCGAAATGAAGGAAAATCCAAATAACTAAAAGGAAAAAAATTATATCCATCACTTGCAAATTCAACATGTTCAAAAATCACATTCTCCAAAAATCAGCTCTTGTCCCAACCTCCAATTTTGGACAAAGTATTTCTTTTCCTCATCCTTTAGTTCAAAACCTTGGGGTCTTTTTAGAGTCCTCTCTCCTTTAAGCCCTATAATAACTAGTTAGAACTTAAATTCCACAGATTCTTCCTTCAACATCTCTCACTGCATTCACTCAAGTAGTTTTTATTGTGTACCTACTGATGAGGAGATTCTGGTGGTACAACTGGGAGGGCAGTATGTGGAGATGTATACAGCAGCAGCTACTAAACTAGTCCACTAAATACATGAGTGGTTGAGAAATAAGTGCATACTACAAAGATTCTGAAGTATGAGATGCTGTCTGGCTGGGTTAATCAGGAAACACTTGGGCAGGGGTAGGGAACTCAAGCTGGGCTTTGACTCTCAGGTCTAACTTCGATTACACAGAGCTAGTGGAGGGAATTGGGAAGGAAGGCATTCAGGAACTATGAATAAAAGTGGCTGCCTGGAATTAAATGTCCAGGGAGCAGTGAGAAAAAAAGGCTGGGGTCAGGTAGTGGCAGGCTTTGAAGGCTTGCCCAAGAGGCCTTTAACCCTTAGGCTGCCAGGTCATTTCCCTCCCATCGCCTGCACCTTCTTTACAGCTGACACTTTCACCAGGAAGCCAGGTACAAAACAAAGGTGGCAGCAGCTGCTTTTGTGATCAAAGGGTGTTCCTTCTTCAGTTAAATTTGTAGGCTGCTACTCTGAGTGACTGAACAGGAAGCTAGTTGGTCCCTTTAGCACTAACAAAGCTTGATTTAGGCTGAAGGATTAGAAAGCACATCTTATTTCTATAAACGCTTCAACATTCTGTTATCCTTCAACAACCCTAACTAGGGCTGTGATCTAAGACTGACAATATTAACTTAATCCTCGTCAAATTCGTTTACATTTTATGGCTCCCTTGCTTAAGGATCTACAATAACTCTTAGCACATATAATAGGTCATTCAAATCCCTCTGCCTGGAATCCAAAGTTATGCAGAATCCAACCCCACCAAACCTTTTCAACTTTTATCTGTTACTGTTCCTCTGTATCAACTTTCTTTTCTTTTCTTTTTTTGAGACGGAAGTCTTGCTCTGTCACCCAGGCTGGAGTGCAGGGGCGTGATTTCCGCTCACTGCAGCCTCCACCTCCCAGGCTCAAGCGATTCTCCAGCCTCAGCCTCCCGAGCAGCTGGGATTACAGGCATGCACCACCATGCCTGGCTAATTTTTGCATTTTCGGTAGAGACGGGGTTTCACCATGTTGGCCAGGCTGGTCTCAAACTCCTGGGCTCAAGCGATCTGCCTACTTTGGCCTCTCGAAGTGTTGGCATTACAGGCATGAGCCACCGTGCCCAGCACCAACTTTCTTTTCTTAAGAGGGCTAAATTACAACAGGGTTAGTGTTACAGTCTTAGATCAGCTGAGTTGAATTCAAACTAAACAACAGTTTAGACCATTTTTTTCGGAAAGAAACAAAAATATAAATTTTGCAAAAACGTTTGTAAGAATTGAGCAGTCCCAGTGGCTCATGCCTGTGATTCCAGCACTTTGGGAGGCTGAGATGGGAGGATGGCTTCAGTCCTGGAGTTAGAGACCAAGCTATGCAACATGGTGAAACCTTGTCACTACAATACAAAAATTAGCCGAGCACAGTGGCACAAGCCCTGTTCTCCCAGCTACTCCGGGAGGCTGAGGCAGGAGGATTGCTTGAGCATAGGTCGAGGCTACAGTGAGCCATGATTTCACCACTGCACTCCAGCCTGGCAGACAGAGCGGGACCTTGTCTCAAAAAAAAAAAAAAAAAAAAAAAAGAGAAGAATTTAGAAGTCCTTATTCAAGATAAGACATTCAAGATATTTTTTCAAAATATGTTCTGAATCCAAAAAATCAGTAATTATTGTTTTCATATTGCATAAATGTGAAAGACTCATCACAAATGACACTGATATAGTAATGTTCTGTATCTTGGTAGGGGGTTGGATTGTATAGGTATATGCATTAGTCAAAATCAGTGAATGTACGCTTAAAGATTTATATATTTCATTGAATATACATTTTACACCAAAATAAACCGTCAACAAACTCTAGTCAATGATATCCATGCCAAAGTATTTAAAGGAAAGTGTACAGGTATCTGCAATTTAAATAGATGGACAGCTGTATGATAAAGCAAGTAATATTAAAATGTTAATGATAGGATAGATCCTAAGTGATGTATTCCTTATAAAATTCTTTATACTTGGCTGGATATTTGAAAATTTTCATAATAAAACATGAGGGAAAACGACATTATTAAGGCACTGTACTTGTAAATTGTAAACACTGATAACACACTACATTTCATAAAATTGTAAGACGTTAAGTTTGGTGGCAGCACCAGGTATTTGCTCCTTGATGCTTCCAAATTACCCTGCACATCCCTCTTATAGAATAGTTGCCTCTCCCAGCATACTATAAGTTCCCGGTGGGCACAGGTCTAACCTAATTTGTATTTATATTCCTTAGGCTTTGCATCATGTTTGGGAAATAATATGTGTTCAACAATAGTGGCATGACTGAATCAAAGTGGAATACTGCTAACGAACAAAGTATTTTATTTCCAGCAGATTCACTACTCTTTTCTTACACATTCTAAAGGTTAATACGCTCAATTTGCAAGAGAAATGTGTCCTTACTTCTCTCCAAGCATGCGAAATTTCCAAAATGTTTTAAACTACCCATTAGATAATTTTATATTGCTACTTAAACCCAAGATCTGAAGCCTTCCTAACCTTCAATAACTTTTTAGTAGATTTTTTTTTCTTAGAAGAGCAAAGTCTCAGAATTCCACGGAAGCCCGGAAATTGTTTTATTCTAATTTTAGATAAGCTGTCTGAACTAAGAGATCTCTGAACTTGTCAAAAGCAGGAAAGTGGGGGTCTGGGAAGAAGATAAAAACAAACGCCACATAAAACGTCATGGAGCAAACTAATCAAGAACTTTGGCAAGAAACGGAGAGAAAGTCTTAAGGAGGACACCCAGAACATCTCCAGCTCCTCCTGGCCCGACTCCTCGCCTCCTCTTAATTCCAGCCAGTCAGAGCGCGGGGCCATCCGCCACTCCCAGGATGCCACGCGACGGGAGCGGACGCTGCGAGGATGCACCTCCACACGTCAACCTCCCACAAACAGCGTGGCTTCGTGGCGTGAGCACCCGGTTCGGACGTGAACGCCTGGGTCCGAGTCCCAGCTCCCCCTCCTGCCTGGTCTGCAGCCCTGCGCAAGTCCTCTTGCCCTCGCTGAGCCTCAGTTTCCTCATCTGTAAAATGTAATAATTCCCTATAATTGGCTATAGGGAGATGAAAAGTGTAAATGGTTTTAAGGAAGACACAGGCAACTCTCCAACTTGTTACGGCTCTGAAGCTCGCGGTGCTCACTAACCAGCCTTGAGACCAATCTCTCAAAGTCACCCGCTCCTCCTTTCCCGCCCGGCGCCTGTACCGAGGCCGCTCCCTCCTGTTGGCCCCCATACGGAAGGCGCGCGGCGCCGTCTGCCGTACCTGCAGCCACCTGGTCAGCGGGGCCCTCTTGTTGACCCATGACGAAGTCGTGCACGAGGCCCCATAGGGCGCCCGTAGGCGCCGCCGCCTCCAGAGCCGCGGCGGCGGCCATGACGCGAACAAGAGACCGTGGGAGGGGATATGGGCGGTGGCAAGAGACGGGCCTCTCCGCGCATGCGCCTCTCGAGGCACTCGCGGGGAGAAGGCCAAGGGGGCGGGGCGCACCGGGTCACGTGCCTACCGGCTTCTAGCCAGGCAGTTCCAGGGAGGGGCGGGGCCTGGAAGGGGGCGGCGGCACCGAGAGGGAAGGCAGCTGCTGGGCACGCAGCCGGAGGCCATTGCGGGCGAATAATTCCCGGCCCGGCTCCCCCGGAGACGGGCGGCGGGGCGGGCACCTGGCTGGGTGGGGAGAGGGGCGGTACGCACCACGGGGGAAGCCAATGAGAAAATCAGGCCCAGCCCGAGGGGGCGGTGCTGTCGGTCACATGCGCACCTGGGGCGGGTGGTGGCGGCGGCGCGGGCACCGCGAGCCGGCGGTGGGGAGCGGGGCCGGCCTGGGGCGGGGTTAGGCAGGTGAGTGACAGGCTCCAGGGGGCCGGCCCCTGCCTGGAGCCCCGAGCGACCGGGAGTAGCTGCGGCGGTTCCCGCCCCCTCTCTCCGCCACTCCAGCGGAGCTGGTCTCCGGCCGGGCACCGTCGCGGGCCCCCCTGGCCCGGCCACCTGGGACTGTGCTAGGGAGTCTGCCACCTCCCTCTCTACCCTGGCCCGCAAAGTTTTGGCGGAGCCAGCGCCGGGGCTGAGCGCGCCCCCGGGGGGAGATCGGGGAGCGCCAGATGCCGGGCGGCCGGAGCCGTTGACCCGGGACGCCGCCGTCCGGGGCAGGAGCGCGGAGCAGCCGACCACCTCGCCGCCTCCGGTGCATGGGGACTGGCTGAGGAGCCAGCATGGGCAACTGCGTGGGGAGACAGCGGCGGGAGAGGCCGGCAGCCCCGGGACACCCCCGCAAGCGAGCAGGTAACGACGGGGAAGGGAGCAGGGCCTCGGGCACCCCGCCAGTTGTCCCCCTCCTCGCCCGAGCTCTGGGCTTACCGATAGACTCCCCACTGGTGCTGGCGCTTGGGTTTCCCCGATAGCCTGCTCCGCAACCAGACGGGGCCGCTCCCCAGCGCCGGGCGAGCTGAGTTGGGGCAACTGCGAGCACTGAGCCGGCTGCGCGACCAACTCTCTCCAACTGGGAAGCTCCCGGTGGGGGTGGGGGCAGGAAATGTTTGCAGACCGCAGCGGGGCCGACGGATTGGGGGGAGGGCCCGGGGCGAGGGCGCCGCTGGCCTGGCAGCTCCGGCCGGGGTCGGACACCGGCCCGTCGGGGCACGGCGCGGGCAGCCAGGCGTCCCCAGAACTTGGAGCGAGCGGGGCGAGAACAGTCGCTCCTTCCAAAGACTGTGTCATTATCGGGCTGCAGATCGTGTCTGCCGGAATCCGACTTGCAAAGCAGCGCAGGACTCTGGGAAAGAAATCTTTATTTTTCCCGCAGGGGTTTTTAGAGCCTCTTGGTCGTCTGGGAGTCTATAAAAGATGGGGTGCGGGGTGAGAGTCACCCTCGGAATTGTTGGGATCCTTCCTAGCTGTGGGAGTGAGATCGCTCGCTGGTGATTCTCGAGGCCGGGACAACGCTTTCTCACTTTCATGGTACACCCCGCCTGCCCTGGCATTTCGCCCCGGAAAGAGGTCTGTCGGTCATTTTTCTGGGTCTTACACTCACTTCCTTCTTTGAGGGTGTTGCAAGGACCTGCTGGGAATAAAATCGTAGACTTGAGAGCTCAAAGGGACCTTCAAAACTTATCTGGATTCCAGATGGACCTTTGTCCTCCTCTCCATGTCAAAGCCCAGATCCCAAGAGGTTGAGCACCTTGTCCAAAGTCACATAGCTAGTTAGGAGCACAGCTGGGGCTAGAACTCAGCCTCCTCTCCCACCCCATTGCCACATATCCCCTTATGTAAGAGGAGCCACAGGCAGAGTTGTTAATGAAGTGGAAACTCTAGTTGGAGTTTCCTGTCTCCCTTGACACCGAAGGTGTGTTGCTTGGGTTGCGGAAACTGGGAAGGAAGATGAGGGAACCAGGGGAAGCAGGGAAGGATGTCTGCGTGGTGGACAGGATGACTTGTGGAGGAAGAAATGTGTTTTTATGGGAAGGATGGAGTAAAACTTATTGAAATTCTTTTGTCTGAAGGTAACTCTGCCCATTCTTCTGACTGAGGAGAGATGACTCAAAACCAAGGACTGGCTTGCTTTCATTCATTCATTTGTTCAACAAATATGTGTTCAGTCCCCATAATTGATTTAGCAGCATTTTTTGCTGTTGACAACTCTCTCCCATGAGACATTCTCCCCCTTCCTTTCTTGGCATCAGACTGTCTTGGTTTTCCATTCTAAACACCCCTTTCCACCATCACCTTCTAGGTGGGGGGCGCACTGGTGCTTCAGTTTGACATTCTGTTTTTTCTCTCATTACACTCCCTCCCAGAGAAATCTTGTTTAGTCTCACAACTCTTTGTCCATTGGGAAGACCCCTATGCTTAATCTTCAGCTCTTCTCTCTTGAACCCCAGAACCCCATCTCTAGATGGCCACTGGACACTGCGATATAGATATTCCCAGATTTGACACTTCCAAAATCAGGCTCTGTATTGTTCCCTGTCCAGCAGCTTTCCTTCTTTACTCATGTTCTTCCAGCTGCCTAACTTTAGGCTGTGAAGAGCCCTCTATCTCATGACTTTCTCTGCTTCCTTGTCACCTGCCTCGAAGCCAGCCAGTCACTGGGGTCTGCTGGCTCTTCCTTCCGCAGGTCTTGCGAACCTGTCCCTTGCCACCCCACTTCATACCCTTCTCACCTCAAGTCAACCCTTGTCTCAGGCTGAAGTGAGGTACCCCCCAAAGGCAACTTCATCTTCAGTCATTATCCAGTCCTACACACAGTTGTCCCCTCAGAGGACATTTGCTAAAATAACTTCCTCCAGATTTTATAGTTCTGTGTTCAAAATATTTCTGTACTTGGCCAGGCATGGTGGCTCACACCTGTAATCCAGCACTTTGGGAGGCCAAGGCAGGCAGATCACCTGAGGTCAGGAGTTGGAGACCAGCCTGGCCAACGTGGCAAAACCCTGTCTCTACTAAAAATATAAAAATTAGCCAGGCGTGGTGGCAGGTGCCGGTAATCCCAGCTGCTCAGGAGGCTGAGGCAGGGAGAATTGCTTGAACCGGAAGGCAGAGGTTGTAGTGAGCCCAGATTGCGCCACTGCACTCCAGTCTGGGTGACAGAGCGAGACTCCATCTCAAAAAAACCCAAAACAACAACAACAACAAACACCTTTCTGCACTTTCCCACTCCTACAAGTACTTTAACTGTCAAGGCCGTTCCTTTTAAGTCCTAATTTCTTTCCCTTCTCTGACATTAAGACCACCAGTGTTTGCTCGTGCCATTTCCTTCTTATTGAGAGTGTTTCATCCCTTGGGTTCACTTCAAGTGCCGTGTCTTGTTTGAAGCACCTTGCCTGACAAGTCTGCCATTTCCCCCTCCCTCCGCACCCCACCACACACACCCGGTGGAAGTGATTGCTCCTTCTGAGAACTCGTGCAGACACATTATCTATGCCACTTACTTAACAATTATGTACTCCATATTATTAGTCGTGTCTTTGATGTTTACAGTCTTTTATCAGCAACTACATTGCAAGCCTCGAAGACCTGGGTTCTGTCTTATCCTTGCGTATATGTCTCACTCATATAGCCCCACGCACACACATTCAGCACTTAACACAATGAGTTGTACAGAGGTAGCACTCAGTATTTGTTGATTTTAGAAAGCTAACTCAACTTCATCCTACCATCTGCATTTTTCATATATCTGCATTTTTTTTTTACCTGCTAGTTTATCATTGCTTTAGTTCTGTGTGTCCTACTATGAATAGCTTTATTCATAAAGCCCAAAGCCGAGGGGAACTCTGTAGATGACAAATTTGGTACAAGGGAAGGAATCCTTCTTAACTCTACAGTGCACCTGGCATTCCTGTAACATCTGTGGCTTTTCCTTTGACAAGGACATAGTTTTATGTTATAAGACTAATGCCTAAAACTCCCCCAGTGCCACTGTAACTCTTACCTTCCTTTGGCACTAATGTAATGGGAAGAAAGCCTCAACAGGGAGCTAGGACCTGAGTTCTAGTCCTGGGCCTATAACTCAGTGACCCTGGCCAAGTCATCAAGCCTTTCTGGGTCACTCTTTCAATATTCAGAAAGAGGGAGGTTATACAAGATCATTAGAGCTGTTTTATCATCTTCACAAAGGCAGATGTTTAAAGCTAGAAAGTTATTGAGGTGAAATCTTTATGCCTTGTAATGTCACCCTTTGTCCTTAGTTTGTCTTCTTAGTCACTTGGTAGGTAAAGCAGAGACACAATACTCTCTGGTCAGGGATTCTTGCCTTAGGAAGAAGGGAGATGTCCTCTCGTCTCATCAAATTTTGTGATTATCACTCACATATATATGTATATATATATATATATTTTTTTTTTTTTTTGAGTGATAGGGTCTTGTTCTCTTGCCCAGACTGGAGTATGGTGGTGCAGTTATAGCTCCCTGCAGCCGTTAACTCCTGAGCTCGAGTGATCCTCTCCCCTCAGTCTCCCCAGTAGCTAGGTCTACAGGTGTGCACCACCACGCCCAGCTAACTTTTTATTTTTTTGTAGAGATGGGGTCTTGCTATGTGGCCCAAGCTGGTCTCAAACTCCTGGCCTCAAGTAATCTTCTTACCTTGGCTTCCCAAAGTGCTGGGATTACTGGTGTGAGCCACTGCACCCAGCCTTGAAAATTTTTTTTGGATTGTTACTCTTCATGCATCCCCAGTAGGTCTGTGTTCCTCTCCTTCAGGTGCTGGGTGGTTCTTGTGTGCTTCAGAGAATACTTGGGGATTTACTCCTTTGGTGGGGGAACTTGCCACCCCATACATAGACACTAGGTAGATAAATATCTCTGCCCATGAATTGGGTGAAGCAGCCTGTCCCCCAGCCACTCCAGGGAGAGGTAGAGGTGGTAGAACAGGCAAATCTCTTGCCCAGCTCCACCCTTTGAGAATGTGGCAGGGCTGAAACCCAAATATCTGACTCTGTGATGTGCCAGGCGTATCCAGTTACATTCTGGAATCTCAAGCTTGGGGTGGACAGACCCAGGGCCCTGTTTGGGGCTGGTTGGGCTTGGCACTGTGGTTGCGAGAGAGTCTGCTTCTTGTGTGGGCTGTGTGGCTATTCTTGAGAGAGTAATTGGGCAACTTCTCCATTTGCTCAGTAAATATTTACTGAGTGCCAAGCACCCTGCTGGCTGTGAACAGACATGGTCCTTGGCCACATGGAGCTTACAGTCTTGCAGGGGGCAGACAGTAAACACATAGTCATGCAAATTACACATGATCATACATAGAATTATGTAGTATTATATGTGCTGGTGACTCCTCCCACATTTCACATTTATAATTTCAGCCCATTCTCTCCAACTTCAACCTTGGATATTCTGCTGCCTGCTCACCACACTTGCTGTCTAAAAGCCTTCTCAGTTTAACATGTCCACAACAGAATGAACCCCCATCCCATCCCTGTACCTCCCAAAGTCTTTCCCATCCCAGTTCATGATGATTTCATACTTCCAGTTGCTGAGGCCCCTAAAATTCTAGTCGTCCCTGACTTCTCCCTTTCGCTCATACCTCACATCCATTTAATCAATAAATCCTGTTGGCTTTGCTTTAAATATGTCCTGAACCTGACTCTGACCATCTCCACCACTTTCACCCTGGTCTAAGCTACCACTGGCCTATGAACTGACCTTCCTGCTTCCTCCCTTGTCTCCCGACAGAGTATTTCCATCCCAGCAGCCAGCGTGATGCTCTAAACTGTAAGTCAGATTTCATTACTCCTTTGCTCTAAGCCTTCTTATGACACCCCATCTCATTCAAGAGTCCTTATGTTGGTCTGCAAGATATGATATGATTTTCACCTGCTTACCTTTCTTAAGCCATCTCATGCTCTCCATTGCCTTGTTCAACCCCCTGATATCTGAATGGGTCCCTCTCTCTCCTTGTCCCAGTCTCCTATTTAAGGAGTCAAACCCTCCCAGGCCATTTCATTTAAAATGATCCCCTTCCCTCTACCACCTGCTCGCAGCATTATCTACCTCCTTTTCCTGTTTTATTTTGCTCCATTGCCTGTGTCATCCTCTGACTTTGGCTCTCTCCCCTTGCTCCATGTGGTCAGATATTTTTATTTGTTCACTCTGTGATACCAAGAGCAGTGCCTGGTAAATATTTGTTGGATAAAACTAGAGTTGGGGAAGTCTATAGAAAAGCATAGATGAACACATCTGATTGATCTTCTACCTTAGATGGGTGTTAAGGCAGGTATCTTAATGAAGGGACTTAAACTGCAACCTCAGAGTGGTGGTCTTTCTCTGGGACTGGCTTCTCTCTTGCCCCAGGCTTGGGTATATATCAGATACCTGGGATACATATGATTCCTGTGGTATGCGAGCCTCTTGCTGGGAGATACCAGGGCTGAAGCAGGAGGGCAAAGTGAAGCTCGCTATTGGGGTCCTAACCAGGCAGTAGCACCTTCTTGGCATTTTATGTGTGCACCTATGTCAGAGTGGACCCCCTCTCCCAGGCACACATGATGTTTGTAGTCCTTAGCTGGCAGGGCAGGGATAGGGTGGCCTAATAGACTACAAGTCAGGAAATCAGGTGATGTGGATTCCAGGCCTCTCTTACCCATCAACTTGCTGGAGAATTTTTAGAATCATAGAATTTTGGAGCTGAAAAGGAACCTAAAGATTTCTATAATCTCTTTTTTCTTGCCCAGCCATTAGAAAGAGAACAAAGGTATGTCTATCCCCTGCCTAGTTCACAGAAACATGGTGCAACCTACATAAAAACTGCATGGGCTCCTTTAAGTTGTGAGTGTGCGGAGGTCAAGATATTGTAGGGAAGTGGTCGAGGTCAAGTGTATTCAAAAGAGAGGAGGTCTAGTCTCTGTCACTTTCTTGAGTGGTAATCTTGGGCAGGTCATTTGTTTCTTGCTCAGTTGATCCTCCATTTTAAAAAGATAATATTTCCAGTTTACTTCAGAGAGATACTGTGGAGATAAAATAAAGCTAATGGTGGTTTTAAAATTACTTTCATGGCTATACAGTGTGCTCAGATATGAGGTCGCAACCCAGAGTTTCATCTGGCATTGGTGGAAAATGAAGCCTGGGGTCTCTGTTCCTTCCTAGTTGTTTGTGTGACTTTGGACAAGCCTCTTGATCTCTTTGAGCCTCAGTTTCCCCATTTGTGCAATGGAGTGACTGCCACCCTGCTCACCTCTCAGAGAGGTTGTAAGATTAAAGCGAGACCCTGGATAAAAAGAGACTTTGTGAACTTGGAAAGTTTCTATTATTCCAAGCTACCAGGATTTTTACACACAAAAGCCATAGCCAGTGATTTTTCCAACTTACTCATTGAAGCTTACTCTTTTTAAGGAGCAAAACTATAAAAGAAATGTTTAAAAACTATTTTTGGATGGAAATCTTTCTGAAATGAATGATATGCTTCTGAACAAAATATTAACATACAGCTCGGAAAGAACCTCCGGTTTGGGACTAGGGGTTGTTGAGTTCATACCGGTATGTACAGAGCGCCTGCTTGGTGAGAGTGGGACCACAAAAGGTTCCTTCTCTCAAAAGTGTTACCTCCCAAAGAGGAGAGCTGGGGTGGGGGAGGGAACTAGTGGTAGGCAGAGGGAAATTGCTGGGGGAGAGCCCATTCTGGGATTGCCCTGCCTCAAGGTTCCATGTAGCAACACTGGCGCTGCAGGAAGGCTCTTAAATCCTGTTCAAGGCTCTGAGTGGGAAAAGCCAGTCCTACCCGATCAGTTACTGTGCTTATAATAGTGTGAGGCCACCAGGCTTGTGAGACTCTAGAGCAGTGGGCCCCAAACTACGTGGTTCCCAGCTGTTGTGCTTTGGGGGTTCATGTTTCTACCTACAATCATTGCTCTGTCTTCTGCCTGGTAGACAGTAGTCACTTCTCTTTTTTTCTTTACTTTTTTTTTTTTTTTTAAGTGTGGTTACCTAGATATGATGTAAAATTTACTTGTAACAGCAAATTTTTCAGTCTATAGTTTTGTAGCATGAGTACATTCTTTGTACTTACTGTTGTACAACCATCACCAGTACCCATCTCCAGAACTTTTTCATTTTACCCAACTGAAACTCTTTACCCATTAAGCACTACCCATTTCTTCCTCCCCCCAGCCTCTGGCAACTGATATTTTGCTCTCTGTCTTAGAGTTTGACTACTCTGGATACCTCGTATGAGTGGAATCATGTAGTATTTCTCCTTTTGTGGCTGGCTTGTTTCACTTAGCATAATGTTGTCAAGTTTCCATGGTGTAGCATGTGTCAGAATGTCCTTCCTTTTTAAGGCTGAGTGATATTCCATTGTATGTATCCACCACATTTTGCTTATTCATTCCTCTGTTGATGGACCCCTGGGTTGCTTCCACCTTTTGACTATTGTAAATACTGCTGCTGTGAACATGGGTATGCAAACCAGGAGCAAAAGGTGAATGCTCTCTGAGTCTCTGCTTTCAGTTATTTTGTGTATATACCCAGAGGTAGAATTTCTGGATCAAATGGTAATTCTATTTTTAATTTTTTGAATAACCCCCCATACCGCTTTCCTCAGCAGCTGTACCATTTTATATTTTCACTAACAGGGTGCGAGGGTTCCTGTTTCTCTACATCTTCTCCAACACTTGTTGTTTTCTGCTTTTTGTTGATTTGGTTTGGTTTGGTTTTATAATAGCCATCCTAATGGGTGTGAAGTGGTTTATCATGTAGTGATCATTTATGCTGGGCTCAAAGAGCAGTCCCTCCAAATCTCTGGGAAAACAGACATCTGAGTGTGTTAGAATTGTGCATAGAGGCTGGGCATGGTGGCCCACACCTATAATCCCAGCACTTTGGGAGACCAAAGCAGGAGGATTGCTTGAGGCCAGGAGTTCAAGACCAACCTGGGCAGCATAGTGAGACCTCGTCTCTATTAAAAAAAAAAAAAATTGGCTAGGCACAGTGGCTCATGCCTGTAATCCCAGCACTTTGGGAGGCCGAGCTGGGCAGATCACGAGGTCAGGAGTTCGAGACCAGCCTGATCAACATGGTGAAACCCTGTCTCTACTAAAAATACAAAAAATTAGCCGGGCATGGTGGCACGTGCCTGTAATCCCAGCTACTCAGGAGGCTGAGGCAGGAGAATCACTTGAACGTGAGAGACGGAGGTTGCAGTGAGCCGAGATCACACCACTGCACTCCAGCCTGACGACAGAGCGAGACTGCGTCTCAAAAAAAAAGAGAAAAAAAATGAGGAACCTGGCAGGAAAGGGGCTGGAACACCTTCAGCAAGGTATGGGGAGGGAGACTGAGGGGACAGGGATGACTCGTCATTTGTACCTTTTTCCTCTGGAAGGCTTGGGACCAGGAGCAAAGGGTGAATGGTGCCTAGGCAGCCAGTCACTAACCAAGTAGCCTGAATCTTAGTTGCCAGCCTGCACACTTGGAGTTTTGCTGTTTTTAAAGGCTCAGAGAGATGTAATTAGCAGCAGCTCACCTTTGCAGGGTGTTTGCCATGTACTAGGAGCATCATGTGCAGTATTTGGGTTAATCCTCACAACCACCCTATGGGTGGATTCTATTATCACCTTTTCACAGATGAAGAAGCTGAGCCGTAGAAGGGTAATGTCTGCTGCCTAAGGCCGCACAGCTTGTAAACTGCAGAGCCAGGACTGGAACCCAGGTGTCTGATCTCAGAGCCCACGCTTTGGGCCAGTGTGTAGTTTATCCTCATGAGAATGGGAAGAAGGGAACACTTTTTTAGTTTAGTTTAGTTTTTTAATGAGTTTATTGTTGAGCACCTTTAGGCACCCCCTTGCTGGATCCCTTCACAAACATCATCCTATTTGATTCTCCCTATTTTACCTATGGGAACATGCCTACCTATTTTACATATGGGAAACCTGATGGCCAGGAAAGTGAATGGATTGCCAGTGGTTATGATGCTAAGAGGCAGAGCTGGAACTCAGCCTGAGGACGTTGATTCATTCCAGTGCTCACAGCTCATTCCATTGTGCTGTGAGCCCTGACCAGCTTCCACCCCACCCCCATGGAAAGAAGCTGGTAGGTCAGCTGTAAAGTCTGCAAAAGTCCAAGGACTATAGCCACTGCCTTCCTTTCCCATTGCTGTCCCTTCCTCCTCTAACTTCCCCGCCCCAAGACTACCACCTCCACACCTAGAAGTCATGTGAGTCCCTCATCTTGGATCAAAGTGCTTGGAACATAGTAGGTGCTCAATAAATATGCGTTGAATGTTGTTTGAGGGCTGGGTGTGCTGGAGGCAATAGAATCTCAGCCAAGATTGTGTTCCTAAAGAGAAACACAAGTAGAATGCAAATATTATTGTTTCCTCCTCCTTCTCCCAGAGCAAACCTCCGCTTTCCAACACCCAGATGCCAGGGACTTGAAGAAAAGAGTGTCCTCGCTCTGCAAACTTTGAATTATTCCCAAATTCCCGAAGGAAAAGAGGCACAGTCATGTTAGCAAAGTGCTTGCAGAATCAGGTGTCACTCTTTGTAATTAATAAGATTAACGATCTCTTGCTTTGCTCAGCATTTTGTGGTTTTCAAAATGCTGTCTCAAGTATTATATATCATTTGATCTCCTCAGCCATCCTGTTAGATAGGCAAGACAGGACTCATTTTTCCCGTTTTATAGATGAGGACACTGAGACTTGGTGAGGATGTTAAGATACTCAAGGTTATTGACTGAATAAGTGGCAGAAGCCATGGAGAGGGAAGCGGTTCCACTACTGTCTTTGCAGAGCCTCAGTTTCTGCATCTGTAAAATGGGGTAAACGTACATCGTTTAGAGTAGTCAAGCATGAAATGTGATCGTATATGTGATGTGATCAGCACAGTGCCCACACACGGCACAGGGGATGCTTAGATGGGGAACAACGCAAAGCTCATTGTTCCGCTGATGACTTATATTGTACTGACCATTGTTCCACCCCAACTTTTAGGAGGAGCAAGTATAGCCTCCCTAGTCCTCCCTGGTCACCTTCTGTTCTGGTCACCTTCTGGCTCATCCCCTGGAGTCAGAGTGCAATCACAAGGGCTGGCCATGAATTTCCTTTTTTTTCGCCCACCCTGAAACGGAGTCTTGCTCTGTTGCCCAGGCTGGAGTGCAATGGCACGATCTCGGCTCACTGCAACTTCCGCCTCCTGGGTTCAAGCGATTCTCCTGCCTCAGCCTCCTGAGTAGCTGAGATTATAGGTGCGCACTACCACACTCAGCTAATTTTTTTGTATTTTTAGGAAAGACGGGGTTTCACCATGTTGGCCATGCTGGTCTTGAACTCCTGACCTCGTGATCTGCCCGCGTCGGCCTCCCAAAGTGCTGGGATGACAGGCGTGAGCCACCATGCTGTGCCTGGCCTTTTTTTTTTTTTTTTTTCCTTTGAGACAGAGCTCACTCTGTTGCCCAGGCTGGAGTGCAGTGGTGTGATCTTACTGCAACCTCTGCCTCCTGGGTTCAAGTGACTCTTGTGCCTCAGCCTCCCGAGTAGCTGGGATTACTGCCACCATACCCAGCTCATTTTTTTGTATTTTTAGTAGAGATGAGGTTTCAACATGTTCAACATGTTGTCCAGGCTGGTCTCGAACTCCTGGCCTCAAGTGGTCCACCCACCTCAGCCTCCCAAAGTGTTGGGATTACAGGCATGAGCCACCTTGCCCAGCCATGAATTTCCTTTGATTTGCAAAATCTGAGGTCTGTCAAAGAGAACATCTATAAGATAGTTTTCCTTTGGTGACAGGTGGTTATGACAAATGTTTTATTCATTTAGTACCAATTTGCATTTTATTATCCTAGCTCCTCCAACTCATTAGCTATGTAACCTTGGGCAAGTTATTTGGAATTTTGAGGCCTCAGTTTTCTTATCTGTGAAATGGAGATAACAGTATCTACTCCATAGGGTTGTCATAAGAATTAGATGAGTTACTGCACATCAGGTCTTGAGAATGGTGCCTGGGACATATTACCTACTCAGTAAGCATTAGTTATTATTTTTACTATTCTCACCATGCTTGATGCTCTGTTAAAGACAGCTGCCCCCAGCCTTATACTTCCCCCACATTGAGATACATAGCCAGTGAAGTTCATATGCAAAACTTGACTTCTTCATTGTGTCCTGGGTTATCTACTGTTCGACCCATTCAGTCAGGAAGGCAAATCCGAAGCAAGTTGCAAGATAGTGTGACTATCATAGAGATAGCCTTGAATCCGCTTGAATCAACTCTCATTAGTAACAAATCATTTGCAACACACCCTACATACAACTCTTGCTGATCTCAGCAACAACCAGAGGCTACTTTTCTAGGCTATCTCCACAGAGATGGAAACATTTTTTGCCAGTAGGTCAAGGCTGTGAGTGCCCTCTGTTTGTGGTGGCCCATCTTCAGCTTGGCAGAACACCTCTGAGTCCCCAGGGCTTCCTTCCTGGAGCTTTGTGCATTTCTCTGATACATATTGTGAGCCGCAGATACCTCCTCTGTGAACTTCCAAGACGCTGCTGATAAACGTCCACATCAGAGCCTCTTTCACACTTGATGAGCATCCCTGCATGCCTAGATTCAAAATTGCTGTTCGATTTCTTGTATACTGCTACTGATTGCACACTGACTGTGCAGCAGGCACTGTAGTAGGTACTCACACACATCTCATCTAATCCTCCTGATAGTCCACTGAGGTAGAGATTCTCCTTTAGGGGAGAGGTTCAGTGATGTTAACTGTGTGTGCAGGGGTTGGGGGACACACAGTGAGAATGAAATATTTGGGTTATCAGTCTCAGGTTCCTTCCATGCAATACCCACCTCACTGTCAACTTCAACAGAGGACTCCCTGGGCCCTAAACAGGTATTGCTGGTTTACTGATATCACTGCCATTCATGATTAGCAAATAGACTACTTCTGCCAGTTCTTGCACTATATATCCGAATGTGCCCGAAAGTGCACTTTGTGACAACCTTCATGGATTTGTCCGTCCTTCCTCCTCTTCCCACCCCCCACACAGTGTCTGGGACACAGACCACACTGTCCTCTGTTATATGGGATACTACACATGGCATTGATTTTTTTTTTTTTTTAACTTAGTGAATGCGCTCTGTTCCCCCAAAATAGACTGTCACATGGATGAGCATTTCATTTCCCGAGCCTTCACAGCAGCTCCAGGAATTGCCATCACTGAAATCAGTATCATTTATTAATCTCCTACCATGTGTATGGTGGGCACTCTACTGGATTCTTGACATCACTGTTTACAGTTTTCACATCTACTCCGTAAGGGCAGGCCTAATTTATGTCCCTTTTACAAATGAGGAAACTGAGGCTGTGGGGGAGTGTCGAGACACTTGCTCGTGACAGTGGAGGGGCTGCTGTGGAGGGGCAACTCCCAGTGGAGGGGCCCTGGGAGTTGTATCCTGGGGGCTTACACCTTAGCCACTATGAGAGACTGCCTCTCAATATTTACTACATTGGCCTTATCCCAGGCACTGTGTTAGGGGAGGGGAACGCAGCATGGAGAGTCAGTTCATCTCCTCAAGGAGTTCAGAGTGATGGACTGAATAATACTGGAGTGGTTTTTATTTTTTCCAAACCTATTTCCACATGCCCCCACCCCCCCTGGCTGAGGCAGCAGATCCATAACACACAGAGCTAAGGGTCCAGGGGAGCTGAGGAGGCAGTTCCCGGGGGGACAGCAGTGCTTTGCACTGTGTATTTACAGCCCAGGCTGACTCCTCTGTTTCCTCTTTGCCCTTTTCCCCTCTACTCTCATATCAGATCCACAGAGCCAAGAGCTCATTTAGGTCTGGCTTGGTGTGATAGTCTTACTGTTGCCTGGTCCATGTCTGGCTACTGAGGAGACAGGAGGCCTTATTTGGCCATAACTTATTGCTATTATGACTTTTTGTAAGGCCTGAATGGCATTTCTTAGAAACCCACATGGTGTATGCACTGTTATTTATGCTCTCTTCCTAGGGGCAGGATGGGCCAGTCTTCGGGGTCAGTAGGCAAAAGCAAAGCTACACTGGGCCTTTAGTCTGCAGCTAATGCCTCCTGTTTTGCAGCTGAGCCTAGCTGTGTCCTGCTGTGACACATGTCCCATGGAATATTCAAGGCCTAGATGTCTGATCTGTCACTGAGCACCAAGCACTTTTTCTACAGCCCTGGACAGAAGTGTTCAGCCCACTGCTTTTGACAGTACCATTCCTTGGGCATTTGTCTGTGATGGGCCGTAGCCCAGAGCAAGTGTGCAAGGAGAGACTTCCACCCAAAGGCCCTGTCCTTCATGTGTCTGGCCCACCCTCTGGTGCTAGTTTTTGGGTAGGGATGGATGGGGACCCCTTTTGTAGGCTGTACCTGGGGCCTCAATTCTAGAGATTACCTCTTTTTCAAAACTCGTGAGGTTGGCAGGCTTGCACAGAATCCTTCCTTACCTTTTAGGGGAAGGGAATTGGTATTGCTGGGGAATTCAGCTGGAAGAACTTGGGACTGGTTCAGAGGGGTCAAGCCACTGTCTGTGGTCTGCTCTGCACAGAGGTGGTGCTGGTATCCGATCCAGGAAATCTGACTCCCTTTCCTGTGCCCTTTCTACAATTCCACCCTGCCTCATTCCTGCAAATGTGTGTGCACATATGATACAAGTATATCTCATCATCCAGATGGCTTATGGTCTACTTGGGAGAGGAAGCAAAGACAAATAAAGGTGCAATACCACTTCAAACAAGATAGCATGTAGACAAGTGCTAAGTCATACAGTGTAGACAAGTTGAGACAAAGGCAATGTGTAGACCCTTTTAAAAAGAGTTGGGATGAGAGAGGTCCCTGTGAACTCGAGTTACAGATGGGAAGATTTCTGAGGGTGGTGGTGGTACTCAGGTTGCTCCTTGGGGGATTGGGATAAGAAAGATTTTGGGAATGAGTGGGCATACTTTGTAGAAGGATTAGTGATTTGAGGAAGTGGTGCAAGTTGGAGAGAAGCAAGCAGTACAGCCTTCTGTATTGTAAAAGTAAAGTGTGCTCATGTAAAAAATGTGAACGATATGAGAAAGCTCAAAGAAGAAAATCTTTGTACTCCTACTGCCCAGACAGAGTCTCCATTCTCATTTGGTGTTTACCTGCCTGTTTCTTTTTATTTAGAGATAGGGTTGGCCGGGCGCGGTGGCTCAAGCCTGTAATCCCAGCACTTTGGGAGGCCGAGACGGGCGGATCACGAGGTCAGCAGATCGAGACCATCCTGGCTAACCCGGTGAAACCCCGTCTCTACTAAAAAATACAAAAAACTAGCCGGGTGAGGTGGCAGGCGCCTGTAGTCCCAGCTACTCGGGAGGCTGAGGCAGGAGAATGGCGTAAACCCGGGAGGCGGAGCTTGCAGTGAACTGAGATCCGGCCACTGCACTCCAGCCTGGGCGACATAGCGAGACTCTGTCTCAAAAAAAAAAACAAAAAAAAACACAATAGAGATAGGGTCTTATTCTGTTGCCCAGGCTGGAGTGCAGTGGAGCTATTATGGCTCACTCCAGCCTTGAACTCCTGCACTCAAGTGATCCTCCCACCCCAGCTCCTGAGTACCTAAGACTACAGGTGCAGACTAATTTCTGTATTTTTTATAGAGATGGGGTCTCGCCGTGTTGCCCAGGCTGGTCTCAAACTCCTAGCCTCAAGCACTCCTCCCACCTCAGCTTCCCAAAGTGCTGGGATTACAGGTGTGAGCCATTGCACCCGGCCTCTTTTTCTTTTCTTTTCTTTTCCTTTTTTTTTTTAAGGCATTAAGATCAAATATATTGTGTCCACCAAGATTATGAAAGGTATCGAATAGTATATGGGGACACTTGGTCAAAGGGAACCACTGTTGGTTCTTGCTCAAGGGGTGCAGATGGATGTCGTTGTTTGAAAAGAGGTACCCGACATCTGTGAGCAGGCAGGACGGGAGCCTAGGACGAAGCAGTGGCTTTACCACACCAGACTTGGGACTCTTTCATTACCCACTGCGTGCGAGTCTCAGGTTTACCGTTCTCCACTGCTGCCCCGGGGGCTCAGAGAAAGAATTTCTCCTGAGTTGTCTCAAAAGCTGGTTCCCCACCTGCCACCCTCATACCTCCCCATCCCCAAAATTCCTCTCTTTTCCATTTACCACCCAGTTTCTGAAGCAGTTCTCCTCCCCTAGAGTTGTTGGGGACACAGCAGGTTTTGCCACACCACAAACCTTTGCTGCTGCATGAGGTCATTTCAGGGAGAAACTATATATAGCGGAGGACTAGCATCAGGACAGCTCCACGTTGTTCAGGCCGGTTAACATCGCCCTTCCGCTGATGCAGGCAGGGTCACCTCAGATTCAGCACTCATCCAGTGGGGGTGTGGTCAGGAGCCCCGAGGAACCAGGGCAAGGTCGTCTTATCTTCATTGCCCTGTCTGTATAAGCCCATGGATCTCTGGTTCCTCATCTGAGTGATGAAGGAGTTGGTCTGGGAGGGGAATTTTGTACCGTTTTCCTTTTTTCTGGTTTTTTTTTTTTTTTTTTTTTTTGAGACAGAGTCTCGCCCTATTGCCCAGGCTAGAGTGTAGTGGTATGGTCTTGACTCACTGCAACCTCTGCCTCCTGGGTTCACACCATTCTCCCACCTCAGCCTCCCGAGTAGCTGGGACTACAGGTGCCCGCCACCTCGCCCGGCTAATTTTTTTTTTTTTTTTTTTTTTGGTAGAGATGGGGTTTCACCGTGTTAGCCAGGATGGTCTCGATCTCATGACCTCGTGATCCGCCTGCCTCGGCCTCCCAAAGTGCTGGGATTACAGGCGTGAGCCACCGCGCCCGTCCTTGTACCGTTTTTCAAAGCTACTTGAACCCTTTCTGGGGTAAGCTTACAAGGTAGCTTGATATATACAACCAACTGGGTACTGCGCTGGTTGAAGCTGGAGAGAATGACCCCCCAGAGGGTTCCACGTATGTCCTGGGGTCCTACAGAGCACATAGTTTGAAAACCACTGAGCAAGCTCATCCTCTGAGATTTCTTTCAGAGAGTCTGGCCTCATGCGTAGGATCTGGCATAAATAACACATAAGCAGAGTTGCAAGCTCTGTGACCTTTGGAGGCATTGATGGGCATCTTGGGTAGCCTGGGGGTGTGGCATAGGGACAGATCTCAGGGCAGAGTCTTCTGGCGTTGAGGCAGCCAGGCAGTGGCACAGTTTGCAGATGCAGTTGGACTTGCTGGCCTGCATGTTGAAGGGCTGTTTCTTTTTCTTTTCTTTTTTTTTTTTTTTTT